>NW_026883173.1:0-47122 GCF_032173495.1 Musca vetustissima
TATTTTCACAGTGCGATCGTTCTCCAATAAAACAAGCATTTAAATAGGAAACATAAATTTGTTTGCCTTGAGTGTTATCCAAGTGAAAGAACTTAACAATTTGCATAAGAATATTGTGGAATATGCCTGGAAAACAGAGAAAAAGTTTAAATAAAAACAAAATAATATGTGCTCATTGCAAATCACAAATAGGTGAAAATGATGACTCCATGCAATGTGATGTTTGTGAGAAAACTCTCCATACGCTCTGTACGAAGATGGACAAAAAGCAAATAGATAGACTCATTAAAGATGATTCTCTTGAGTATAAGTGCTTTTTATGTATGCCAAGCGAAGTTTCGTTGTCAAGTGAATTAAGTGAGATAAAACTCAACTCACTCAATTGCGTGAGATAAAAGAGACTATGCAATTTATGTCGTCTCAGTATGACGAAATATTAAAAGGTGTTGTTAAAAACAAAAAGAAGATTGAAGTCTTGGAGAAAGAGAACCGGAATTTGCGGGAAGAAGTAAACAACCTGAAATCATCTGTTAAATTTTTAAATGACAATCGCGTTAAAAACGATTGTGTGATAAATGGACTACAAAGGAAAGAGAACGTTGAAGCTATTGATGTTGTTATGGAGATTGCACAAAAAATCGAAGCTAACATAAACAAAGAAAATATAGATGATGCATTTTTCGTAAACAAAAATGCAGGTAATAAATCGTCAGTGGTGATAAAATTTGTGGATTCGAAATCGAAGAAAAAATTTATGGATAATAAATCTAAGCTACAAAGATTTGATGTCATGAAAGGAGTGTATGTAAATGATTTTTTGAGCAGAGAGTCGTTGCAACTCCTAAATTATGCCAAAGCTTTAAAAACTGTGGGCTATAAATTTGTTCATGCTAAATATGGCAACATTTATGCAAAAAGAGACGAGCATTCGAAGGCGATTCGTATAGACTCAATGAAAGATGTTGATGTTATTTTATATAAACGGGCAGGAATTTCCTCTTGTCAACGAAGAATTGCAGTGGATGAGGAAGAAATAAATACTGATGAAGATTGTGAAGAAGATGGCTCGTTTGAATCACCAAATTAATGCATAGGAATTAGTGTTTACATGAAATTGTTCAAATATTAATACATTTTATTGGAATCTAATTACTTTTATAACGTAAATACTTTTAACGAATTATCAAATAATCAATTGGATAAACATTTTATTAATATTTTGTCTTTCAATGTGAGAAGTATTTCTTCAGTCAATAAGTTTAATGAATTTAAAACAATTGTTACTGAGTTTACTAATATTCCGAAGATTATTGGTGTTCAAGAAACATGGTTTGATAGGAAGCTTACCAATATATATGCGTTAGATGGATTTAATGCAATTCATTGTTGTAGGAAGGATACTTATGGTGGTACTACTGTGTATGTTGAACGAAATTTACAATTTGAAGTTTTAATTAATCAGAGTTACAATTTCGTTGATGTTATAGCCTTTTCATTGCCTGGTATAGCTCATTATATTCTCTATTTACAGATCGCAAAAGTGTTCATTTAACATGTTTATAAACAAATTGGAAACATTTCTATCCGAAAATAGCAATTCCCCGTGTATATTTATGGGAGATTTTAATATATATAACCAAAGACGTATTCTTATTGACACTTTTGCTGCAGTAAATCTGGAACAATGCCACACGCTTGTAACTCGTCCATTTAGTAAATCATCTATTGATTGTGTTTTCAGTAATATACTTCAGATGGTGTCAGTAAATTCTATTGAAAATAAATTTACGGATCACAACATGATTGTTTGTACATTGAAGAAATTTGTGTCGGAATTAGGAACTACATGTGAGAAACGGTTTAAGATAGATTATGAAGATGTTGGAAAATTTCTTGATGCCCAATTAAAAATTGATGGGTATGGTAAATGCTCTGAATTAAGTAGCCAACTAATAGATACGTTTTCGTCTGCGATTCAACAATGTTCTACGATTTCTATGAAACACGTTAATATTAAAAGGAAGATCAATCCTTGGATGTCTGATGCCCTAGAATGTTTAATTGATTATAAAAATAAATTACTATCAAAACGAAGGAACAATAGGGATAAAAAGAATATATCAGATGTAATATTAAGTAAAGTAATTAAAAAATGTAGTAAACAATTAATTGATAATTATTACAAATATAACATAGAAAAGTGCAATGGAGATATAAAGAAGACGTGGAGATTTCTAAACAAACAGTTTGGAAAGAACAATCAAACCATACCATGTATCTTATCAGAGACCGGTGTAGTTTTGAAATCTGACAATAGAAAAGTGCAATGGAGATATAAAGAAGACGTGGAGATTTCTAAACAAACAGTTTGGAAAGAACAATCAAACCATACCATGTATCTTATCAGAGACCGGTGTAGTTTTGAAATCTGACAATGAAAAAGCAACAAACTTTAATAATTATTTTTCAGATTCTGTACATAAGTTACGTTCAAAAATAGCAGCATTTGCAACTGACGATATAAATATGTTTCGTACTCTTGTACAAACAAACACAAAATTTTGCATTGAACCAGTATCATGTGATGTTGTAGAAAATATACTTGATAAATTAGAGAGATATAAAGCACCAGGATTTGATAGAATTACATCCGGATTGCTATTAACAAGGAAACATGCGGTAGCTCAAATATTGACATTAATTTATAATTTTATGTTATATGAATCAATATTTCCTCATATTCTAAAATTGCAAAAGATAACACCGATTCCGAAATGTCCAAATACCCAACTGATTCAAAACTATCGTCCAATAACTACAATTTCCATTGTTTGTAAGGTAATTGAAAAGATTATCTTTATGCAGCTAACGGATTATCTCGAAAGCAATAATACAATATTTGAACGCCAATATGGGTTTAAGAAGGGTACAGGCACAACCGATTGTGTTGTTGATCTTATAGACTGTATATGTGATGGATTAGATAGGGGTTATAGTGGCGTGGCAGGAGTATTCTATGATCTTACTAAGACCTTTGATTTGGTGGATCACGATATCCTAGTGCGAAAACTTGAAGTGATTGGACTTTCTTCCAATACACTTTTATTGTTCAAAAGCTATTTGAGTAATAGGAAACAATATGTTCAGATAAATTCTGATACAAGCAACACACTTCCAGTGTCATGTGGAGTTCCCCAAGGTAGCGTTCTTGGACCATTATTGTTCAAAATTTATGTTAATGATTTAAAAAATATAAATTTTTTTGGTAAACTATTTATGTTTGCAGATGACATTAGTCTTATTTATAATTATAATTACACAAAGGTATTACAAACTCAAATAGAGTACGATGCTTCCATTCTGTGTGAATTTTTAAGAATCAATAAGCTGTTATTAAATCCAAGCAAAACAAAATTGGTTAGATTTAGACCATATGCTCCAAGGAATGATGATGTAGTAAGCGTACACATTGATGGACATGAGATCGTTGAATCTAAGAGTGTACAATATCTTGGAATGCACATAACTCAAAATTTGCTATGGGAAGAGCATATTTGTAATCTAAAGACCAAGTTGGCATCGGGTATAGGAATTTTATATAAATTTAAAAACAAACTTAGCACTAATATAAAAATGATGATTTATCAGTCACTAATTCACTCTCATTTAACATATTTACCAATGGTATATGCAGTAAGGAATACGGCGTCTTTGAAATCGTTACAGGCTACCCAAAACAGAGCATTAAAAGTTGTTTTCAACCTACCAATGAGATATCATACATCAGACTTGTTTACAAATTATGCTATCAATGTACTCCCAATCAAAGCATTATACAAACAACAAATAAACCAATATGTATTTAAGTGTGTTAATAAAATTGGGTTTCACACTATAAACTTAAATTCAAATCTAACTGTCACAAATCGAATTACAAGACAAGCTACAAATTTAAATATGGTTCGTTGCCGTCTAGAGTTAACCAAACAACGCATCACATATGTTGGTCCAAAAGAATTTAACATGATTCCATTGTCATTTAAAGAAAATTCGGATTTTTCCCGCTTTAAACGGGAGTTAAAAAAATACCTTATTGAAAATGTTGAAATACTTCTATCATTGTAGACCTTTATGAATTTTTTTAGAGCGAAGTAAAATTATACTTGTTTATTTATTTTAATGAAATATAATTGTTAATATTTGCCAGCTAGCCTCAAAAAAAGCCATACTGGCGCTGAGGCATAATTAAACTGTAATAATATTGATAATGAAATAAAAAATAATAATAATAAAAAAAAAAACCATATTATTATAAATATATGGCTCCGCTGCAAGGTTAGCTCCTTCCCAGAGCGCGCCAAAGCCACTAACAGTTTCCACAAGGAAATCCTTGGATTTCTTGTTTAAACAGTTAATGACTTTGGCACCCTTCTGCATTAAGGCACTACCAAACTGTCGGTCCCCTTGGTCCGTCCCTGAGGATCAGTTTTGTCTATGATTGCCACAAGAAGGTCTTCTTCGGTGACTACCTTAGCTGGTCTATCATACGGCTTGCGCTGTCGTTGACTACGAGCCTTGGAGGTCGCCTTTCCAGGGGAGGTTGAAGCCTTCTCCGTACTTGGTCGTTTCTACGCCGTTTGTTGTCCAACGCAAGCCGCATAAGAGGTAGAAGGGTCTACCAGACGAGAAGTCATCGTCTTCTTGGGTGAGGGTTGCGGACCTTCTGATAACTTAACATGCCATGCCTCAATCCTCGAATATGTTTCCCTCTTTTATTTGCACATGTATAAAATGTTATGTGGATACGCCAGAGAGCCTCAATTGTGATAGGTCGTTTGTTGTGAATGTATTGAAATTGTGGTATCAGTTGCCTCTGAGCCTTCGTAAGTTTACCTTTTCTATTATTTGGTATAAGAGAAAAGTTCCGTTACAGAACCTAAAAGAATGTACCCATTTTACATGTTTTGCAACTTTTTACTCGAAAACCGTTCCTCAACCCACAAAACTGGTAAAACATTGAATCAAATTTAAGAGGACACAAAACAAAACGGCGTTCTCTTTGTAAAATTTTTACTCGAGAAATTTGGCCGAGTAAACAGGAATGCCTACTTCTGATTGGCCGTTATGTTGATTTTGAAGTATTGCCATCTAATTTTGGCATATTTACTAGATTTGCGTTCCCAAACTTTTCCAATTATTTTAAACTCTGAGAGTAATTTTGAAATGTTTCCCTTTTACTAAATTTACTATTAAAAAAGTACTGGAACAGACCAAAAGTGTTATTTTCTCATACAGTATTTTTCGGTTAATTGACCCTACGGTTAATTGGTTTCCACGCTTAATTGAACCACATGATGGGGCAAAAATATTTCATAGGAAAATACATGTACATTTTCTCGGACAATTAAACCCGGTTAATTGATTTTCCCGCTTAATTGGTTCAAAATTCATGTCATCAAAAATAAATTTCCTTTTACTTTTCACCGGTTAATTGCATAATAATAATTGAAAAATAATCTGCCATTTTTTTACATACATATTTGACATAATTTGTGAAAAAGACTAGGTGGGACCTCTATTAATTCAAAACATATGTTTATTGCTAAGGAAAAACTGCGAGAAAGCGTAATTTGTATTTGACATTGAATTTTTTTAAATCATTAGTAGATTCAATTATACGCGTGTAATTGAACAAACTATTAAGCTGGTTCGGATAATTGGTTCCTCGGTTAATTGAAAAATTTGTGCAAATTTTGATGGGCAATTAACCGAAATATACTGTATTATGCGTTGGATATTTTTACCAAGCTTAATTAAGTATTATTATTGAAGTATATATATATATAAGTGCCCGTTACTTCGTATGCGGAAAGGGAATGCAAGAAAATATATATTTCATATGGAAATCATGAATACCGTACAATTTGTTGTACTAAGTAAGTAAGAATTTATAAAACTACATCAATCCTACACTATAGAAGTAATCTTAATTCCTTCAAAGTCCAAATTGTACCAAATTTAGTACTTTTGGTACAAATTTCCAAATATACTTCATTCCTGCTTTCAAATAGTAATCGTAAGTCTTTTCATTAAAAACCTAATTATACCAGATTTTGTACCATTCTGTGCTTTTCGTACCAATATTCCAAACCTATCTCAATATTCCATAAGTACGAATTTCTAAAACTATGCACTCCTATAATAATCTTAAATCCACATTCAAGGGATACATCTCTATCCGTTCAGCATCATCCAAATCCAATTCCACACTCCAACATTAATTTCAATCACATATATTCAAATTGTACCATATTTAGTACTTTTCGTTCTTATAAGTTCGAATGTCCAAAACTGTCTTAATCCTTTGCTATAACAGTATTTTTTTTTTTAAATATAAATTTTCTCTATCCTTTAAATCAAATACACAACACATATTTAAGCATTTTCAAAACTCCAATCTCCATGTCTCACCCTACACTCCAACCTTAATTTTAATTCCAAATTTTAGGATTCCCGCTATCACAAGTATTATTCCAAATTATAGGGTTCCAGCTCTCTTCGTTCACCCAAATCCAACATGTACCAAATTTAGTACCATTTAGTACTTTTCGTACACATAAGTACGATTTTTAAAGCTACCTCAATGCTATACTTCAATAGTAGTCCTAGTTCCTTTTAAGGGAAAAAATTGTACTAAATTTAGTACCATTTTGTACTTTTTATATAAATATGTACTAATTTCACAAACCATTTCCACACCTTCCCAACCTTTATTCCAATAAAATTTCAAGATTCTAGCTATATATGTTCAATATATCGACGCCTCCGAACCATAGTATGCTAAGTCTGAAAAGTGAGTTTTTCAGTAGAAGCTTTCAAAGTATGGAAGTTTCTTTAATCGTACGTGCCATGCTAAGTACATTTTTGTTTATAACTTTGGATTGGAAGATGATTACCAAAATTTCAGAGAATGTAAATTAAGGACCGTAGAATGCAGAAACGTAAAGAACTTTAAAACATGCTAAGTCGACTTAGCAAACTATGGTTCGGAGGCGTCGATATATACAATTAGAAAAATAAAGTTTAGTACTTTTCGTAAACTTTTAGGTCGAATTTTCAAAAACCCTTTTGCAAATCTTTCTAACTTTCCATCAGTGGACCACATTCCAAATTTCAGAATTCTAGCTCTTCCCGTTCGCCTAATCCAAAGGGTACCATGTTTGATACATTTTAGTAGTCTTCGTACCCTTCTAGTTCGAATTTCCAAAAACCCAGCCTTATCTCACGCCTACACACCAACAACAACCCACACGTAAAATTTCAAGATTATAGCTTTAGCCGTTTCGTCTGGGCGATGATCTGTCAGTCACTCACTTAACACTAAGCTCTTTTATATATAGATATATAAATATATATTTGAAGTTCAAGAGGGAAATATAGGATTTGTTAATGTAAGATTTCCTTATGATTTCTTTGCCCTCAGCTTTTCTTAACGGATTGGGCTTATGTTTATGGAATCTGATTATATTGTTGCTTGTATTAAATTTAGATCGTAGAACTACTTAATATTATGTACTCTGAATTGATTTTGATTATTCATTGTTTGGACATTATTGTTAATATAAGTCATTGGCCATATTGGCTTTTTTATATTACATTGGATAAAAAAGATAAATGAAACTCGCTGTATTTCAATCAGCCGTTAAAATTAAATTTTAACCGAAGAAAGTAAAATAATTTTTTGATTCCTTCCTTTTGTAAAGGAAAATAAAAAAGTATTGGCATGTTATGTTGGCTTCTTTTATAGTAAAATAATAAATGAGAACGGCGTTAAAATTCAAGTTTGACTCTGATATTCCTTTATAAAGAGACATTTCATACAAAGCCAACTTAACATGCCAGGCCTGAATCCTCGAGTGTGTTTTCCCTTTACTCTCCGAAATAGAACATACCAAGTAAATGTTACTGGAAAAATTACCAGACACATCTTTTATATGATTTTAATACCAGTCGAAAGCTGTTGTCACACTAGTCATGAATATAAATAAATATCTACACCACGTGTTACACACACTAAAATTTTCATGTTTTAAAACAGGCCGCTCTATTTCTGTATGTATTTTCAAATGAAAACGAAAAAAAAATTAGCTGTTTTGTTTGTTTAAAGATAAATTCGGAGAGAGAGAGAATGAAATTTAATCATGGAAGAAAAAAGTTAAAATTGTATGTAAAATATTAATTTTGAGATACATTAATAATGTCGTAGGTACAGAAAAACTGACAGCAACATGCTCAAAGGCATTGCATAATTATACAAGGTTGTCTCATGCATTCATATGTTTCCAAGTTTTTTTTTTCATAAAATTGTCTTTGACAACATTCTGTTTTACAAATCAAAATATCTTCCTTCGAAACGTACACATATTATGTGTTCAGTGGCAAAACTTGCTAAATCTTGAGAGCAATGTTCAGCCCATGGCACAATGAATAGGTAGTCCATGTAGCGCAGCTGATGTCTTGATTAACTGTCAAAGTGGGTAATTTCTACTTGAATTCGTTATGCAGTGTTGCCAACCATTTCAAATATTATATGGAAAAATTTGACAGATAATCGAGACAAAAACAAAGGTTGTTGTGATACATCACCTTATTATTGCATCATGGTTCAGCCCATGGCATAACTATACAAGGTATTTTCATTTGAAAAATTGATAATGGCAACCCTTCTTAATATGAATTCATATAGCAATTTCAAATAAAATAAAAAACAAATTCCATAAAATGTTACGCATGGTGATTGGTAAATTTTCAACAAATAAAAAAAAACATTGTTATAAAGATTTAACTAAGAATGTTGCCATTTATATTTATAGGTTTTATAGGCAGGGAACTTAAAAATATTAATAAATATATATGATTCAAAAATTTTTGGACACAAGATTTGAATGTTGTCAAAAGCAAATTTATGAAAAAAGTAGAAACATATGTCTACATGAGACTACCTTGTATAGTTATGCCATGGTTCAGCCCATGGTATAATAATATAAGGTAAAAGCAAGTGTTGTTGTACAACAAACGATACAACAACCACATGGACGTTTCCACGACAGAGGGGTCTACGATCCGAAACGACCCGAGTCTTACTCGGCCAACGTCTGTCACCTCAGCCCATTGTGTAAAAGCAATAGGGCTGCTACAACAACAACAACCACATGGAAATTTGTTTTTGTAAGTAATACTAGTGTCAACGTCATTTGACTGAAAAATGTAAACAAACATACAAATTACCAAAATTTGTATTTATTTTAAAAATTTTATATTTTCGAATACCTAAAATTAATTTGAAAAACATGAATGAAAATCTACCAAATTTATTTTCCTACCGCTTCCACATCCTTCCTCTAATTGAATCATTGCCATTTTTAGGTTTAATACATATTGTTACGAATATAACTTTAGATTTAAGTTAATTTAGATGAATTCCGTTAATTTAAGAATTTAAATTGTAACGTAAATTTCTACTACGCAGTTTATTCGAATAACTTCACAACAACAACAACTACTGTATAGATTTTTCTACATTCTTCCATTTCCTCTTTCATTGTCTATTTTGTTGTTGACGTACAATTCTTGTTAAACGTCATCATTGATGATCGCTTAATTCCTCTTTCTTTGTTACTCCCTCGCCTGTATATGTGTTGTTGTTATTGTTCACTCAATGTAAGTTTTTATGTGTTTGTTGCATTGGTAGATTGTTCGTAATCTAGGTGTTACCAGATCGTCTAGAAACATCTGTAGCGACAGGCAAGGCTCATATAAATAGGGGGAATGGCAAGGCAGTTAGTCAGTTGTGAATCAGATCGCGAATTGAAACAGTCAAGTAACGTAAAGCTGTAAAGTAACGTGCAAAGTAAAGTTGTGTCTATAAAATCAATGTAATAATCGTAATCAGAAAGAACCCGCGTTTTATTTGGTACGAACTGTATTGGGAAATAAAACAATGTCTACACGGGATTAAGTAAAATCCAAGAACGTAACAATTGGTGTCAGAAGTGGGATTACGATAATACTACGATGAAGTTTAAGGATCTACGAGTGGAAGACTTGAAGAAGGAGCTCAATAAATTGGAATTGTCCTCTACTGGCAACAAGGCTGAACTACAAAAACGTCTGTTGGCTGAGTTCGAGTTTGACAGTAAGGATGAAGTGGATTTATCGGAAATGGGCGAATCCAACGGTGGGGAAGTCTCGTCAGTAGCTGCCAGGGTTGACGATTTCAGAGACATGCTGGCTAAAATGTTTGAGGAAAATTCCAGAAGGAGCGAAGAGAATTCCAGAAAGTTTGAAGAAAACACGAGACGAATGTTCGAAGAGAATGCCAGAAAGTTTGAGGAAAATTCCAGAAAGAGCGAAGAGAATTCCAGAAAGTTAGAAGAAAACACTAGACGAATGTTCGAAGAGAATGCCAGAAAGTTAGATGAAAATGAGTCACCGTTAAACTAAATCGAGCCAGTCCAGCGGGGCATGAACTGGCTCCCATCGACGATCGCCCCATAATCTCCATAGCAATAGTACAACAGAAAAGTCACAACCTAACAACAACTGGGTACATCAATGGTGATAAGCGAGTTCTGACGTTAGATACTGGTGCATCAAAGTCCATCATAAGATCAGATCTGGTAAAGGGAAAAATAACGCAACTTAGTGGAGTCAGACTGCGCACAGCAACGGGGGAGCCCGCGGCAGTACACGGCAAGATTACCCTGAGACTAACTATTGCCAATAAATCGGAGAATTACGAGTTTATAGTTGCCGATATCGTAGACGAAGTGATAATAGGCGCAGATTTTATGATTGCCTTTGGTATCAATCTGGATATGAAAGAGCGTGTGATGACCTGGTCTAACGTCGAAATTCCGTTAAACGTGGGCTGCGATGAAAGTACACCCATTAGACGTCTGACTACGGACCATCCAGAGATAATACCGCCCTGTACCGAAGCAATAATATGGGTACCAATGAATGGAGATTGTGGAGCCGAGAAGTTGTGGGTGGTGGAACCAGCAGAAAACCTAAACAGTAACATCCTAATAGCGAATGCCCTGGTGAAAAGCAACGAGGACTGATTGAGCAGAGGTAAAGGTAAAGGTAAAGCAGAGATTCTACTGGGTCGGCTGTCAAAAATCCATTGCCGACTGGATCGCCAATTGTGAAAGGTGCATAAGAGCTAAAGGTCCAACACGGAAGAGTCAAGGCTACATAAATGGTGAATAGCAACGAGGACGGATTGATTCCTGTTAGAGTTTTGAACCTGTCAAACAAGCAAGAGCAAATTCGCCAATTTTCCGATGTTGGACAATGCACACCAGCTGAAGCTGTAATTAATTTGGAAACTAGTACCGAAAAGTCAGCAGCCATGGAGAAGAAGCACCACGACGGTTACATAAAAGAGTGGACACACCAATTATCACCTTCCGAGAGGAACAAGGCTATTATGGAAACATGCCTCTACCTTTGCGTTGACAAAAGAGCACCAAGGAAGAACATCAGTGGTGAAGCATAAAATCCATACAGCAGACGCGAGACCCATTAAACAGCCCCCAAGAAGTGTTCCCCTAGCAAAAAGAGACGAGGTCCATAAGCTGATAAGTGAAATGGAAAAGAGTGGTGTAATAGAACCATCGTCAAGTCCATGGTGCTCCCCAGTGGTCTTGGTCAAGAAGAAAGACGGAAAAATTACTGGAAAAATTACCAGACACATCTTTTATATGATTTTAATACCAGTCGAAAGCTGTTGTCACACTAGTCATGAATATAAATAAATATCTACACCACGTGTTACACACACTAAAATTTTCATGTTTTAAAACAGGCCGCTCTATTTCTGTATGTATTTTCAAATGAAAACGAAAAAAAAAATTAGCTGTTTTGTTTGTTTAAAGATAAATTCGGAGAGAGAGAATGAAATTTAATCATGGAAGAAAGTTAAAATTGTATGTAAAATATTAATTTTGAGATACATTAATAATGTCGTAGGTACAGAAAAACTGACAGCAACATGCTCAAAGGCATTGCATAATTATACAAGGTTGTCTCATGCATTCATATGTTTCCAAGTTTTTTTTTTCATAAAATTGTCTTTGACAACATTCTGTTTTACAAATCAAAATATCTTCCTTCGAAACGTACACATATTATGTGTTCAGTGGCAAAACTTGCTAAATCTTGAGAGCAATGTTCAGCCCATGGCACAATGAATAGGTAGTCCATGTAGCGCAGCTGATGTCTTGATTAACTGTCAAAGTGGGTAATTTCTACTTGAATTCGTTATGCAGTGTTGCCAACCATTTCAAATATTATATGGAAAAATTTGACAGATAATCGAGACAAAAACAAAGGTTGTTGTGATACATCACCTTATTATTGCATCATGGTTCAGCCCATGGCATAACTATACAAGGTATTTTCATTTGAAAAATTGATAATGGCAACCCTTCTTAATATGAATTCATATAGCAATTTCAAATAAAATAAAAAACAAATTCCATAAAATGTTACGCATGGTGATTGGTAAATTTTCAACAAATAAAAAAAAACATTGTTATAAAGATTTAACTAAGAATGTTGCCATTTATATTTATAGGTTTTATAGGCAGGGAACTTAAAAATATTAATAAATATATATGATTCAAAAATTTTTGGACACAAGATTTGAATGTTGTCAAAAGCAAATTTATGAAAAAAGTAGAAACATATGTCTACATGAGACTACCTTGTATAGTTATGCCATGGTTCAGCCCATGGTATAATAATATAAGGTAAAAGCAAGTGTTGTTGTACAACAAACGATACAACAACCACATGGACGTTTCCACGACAGAGGGGTCTACGATCCGAAACGACCCGAGTCTTACTCGGCCAACGTCTGTCACCTCAGCCCATTGTGTAAAAGCAATAGGGCTGCTACAACAACAACAACCACATGGAAATTTGTTTTTGTAAGTAATACTAGTGTCAACGTCATTTGACTGAAAAATGTAAACAAACATACAAATTACCAAAATTTGTATTTATTTTAAAAATTTTATATTTTCGAATACCTAAAATTAATTTGAAAAACATGAATGAAAATCTACCAAATTTATTTTCCTACCGCTTCCACATCCTTCCATTTTTAGGTTTAATACATATTGTTACGAATATAACTTTAGATTTAAGTTAATTTAGATGAATTCCGTTAATTTAAGAATTTAAATTGTAACGTAAATTTCTACTACGCAGTTTATTCGAATAACTTCACAACAACAACAACTACTGTATAGATTTTTCTACATTCTTCCATTTCCTCTTTCATTGTCTATTTTGTTGTTGACGTACAATTCTTGTTAAACGTCATCATTGATGATCGCTTAATTCCTCTTTCTTTGTTACTCCCTCGCCTGTATATGTGTTGTTGTTATTGTTCACTCAATGTAAGTTTTTATGTGTTTGTTGCATTGGTAGATTGTTCGTAATCTAGGTGTTACCAGATCGTCTAGAAACATCTGTAGCGACAGGCAAGGCTCATATAAATAGGGGGAATGGCAAGGCAGTTAGTCAGTTGTGAATCAGATCGCGAATTGAAACAGTCAAGTAACGTAAAGCTGTAAAGTAACGTGCAAAGTAAAGTTGTGTCTATAAAATCAATGTAATAATCGTAATCAGAAAGAACCCGCGTTTTCTTTGGTACGAACTGTATTGGGAAATAAAACAATGTCTACACGGGATTAAGTAAAATCCAAGAACGTAACAATTGGTGTCAGAAGTGGGATTACGATAATACTACGATGAAGTTTAAGGATCTACGAGTGGAAGACTTGAAGAAGGAGCTCAATAAATTGGAATTGTCCTCTACTGGCAACAAGGCTGAACTACAAAAACGTCTGTTGGCTGAGTTCGAGTTTGACAGTAAGGATGAAGTGGATTTATCGGAAATGGGCGAATCCAACGGTGGGGAAGTCTCGTCAGTAGCTGCCAGGGTTGACGATTTCAGAGACATGCTGGCTAAAATGTTTGAGGAAAATTCCAGAAGGAGCGAAGAGAATTCCAGAAAGTTTGAAGAAAACACGAGACGAATGTTCGAAGAGAATGCCAGAAAGTTTGAGGAAAATTCCAGAAAGAGCGAAGAGAATTCCAGAAAGTTAGAAGAAAACACTAGACGAATGTTCGAAGAGAATGCCAGAAAGTTAGATGAAAATGAGTCACCGTTAAACTAAATCGAGCCAGTCCAGCGGGGCATGAACTGGCTCCCATCGACGATCGCCCCATAATCTCCATAGCAATAGTACAACAGAAAAGTCACAACCTAACAACAACTGGGTACATCAATGGTGATAAGCGAGTTCTGACGTTAGATACTGGTGCATCAAAGTCCATCATAAGATCAGATCTGGTAAAGGGAAAAATAACGCAACTTAGTGGAGTCAGACTGCGCACAGCAACGGGGGAGCCCGCGGCAGTACACGGCAAGATTACCCTGAGACTAACTATTGCCAATAAATCGGAGAATTACGAGTTTATAGTTGCCGATATCGTAGACGAAGTGATAATAGGCGCAGATTTTATGATTGCCTTTGGTATCAATCTGGATATGAAAGAGCGTGTGATGACCTGGTCTAACGTCGAAATTCCGTTAAACGTGGGCTGCGATGAAAGTACACCCATTAGACGTCTGACTACGGACCATCCAGAGATAATACCGCCCTGTACCGAAGCAATAATATGGGTACCAATGAATGGAGATTGTGGAGCCGAGAAGTTGTGGGTGGTGGAACCAGCAGAAAACCTAAACAGTAACATCCTAATAGCGAATGCCCTGGTGAAAAGCAACGAGGACTGATTGAGCAGAGGTAAAGGTAAAGGTAAAGCAGAGATTCTACTGGGTCGGCTGTCAAAAATCCATTGCCGACTGGATCGCCAATTGTGAAAGGTGCATAAGAGCTAAAGGTCCAACACGGAAGAGTCAAGGCTACATAAATGGTGAATAGCAACGAGGACGGATTGATTCCTGTTAGAGTTTTGAACCTGTCAAACAAGCAAGAGCAAATTCGCCAATTTTCCGATGTTGGACAATGCACACCAGCTGAAGCTGTAATTAATTTGGAAACTAGTACCGAAAAGTCAGCAGCCATGGAGAAGAAGCACCACGACGGTTACATAAAAGAGTGGACACACCAATTATCACCTTCCGAGAGGAACAAGGCTATTATGGAAACATGCCTCTACCTTTGCGTTGACAAAAGAGCACCAAGGAAGAACATCAGTGGTGAAGCATAAAATCCATACAGCAGACGCGAGACCCATTAAACAGCCCCCAAGAAGTGTTCCCCTAGCAAAAAGAGACGAGGTCCATAAGCTGATAAGTGAAATGGAAAAGAGTGGTGTAATAGAACCATCGTCAAGTCCATGGTGCTCCCCAGTGGTCTTGGTCAAGAAGAAAGACGGAAAAATTACTGGAAAAATTACCAGACACATCTTTTATATGATTTTAATACCAGTCGAAAGCTGTTGTCACACTAGTCATGAATATAAATAAATATCTACACCACGTGTTACACACACTAAAATTTTCATGTTTTAAAACAGGCCGCTCTATTTCTGTATGTATTTTCAAATGAAAACGAAAAAAAAAATTAGCTGTTTTGTTTGTTTAAAGATAAATTCGGAGAGAGAGAATGAAATTTAATCATGGAAGAAAAAAGTTAAAATTGTATGTAAAATATTAATTTTGAGATACATTAATAATGTCGTAGGTACAGAAAAACTGACAGCAACATGCTCAAAGGCATTGCATAATTATACAAGGTTGTCTCATGCATTCATATGTTTCCAAGTTTTTTTTTCATAAAATTGTCTTTGACAACATTCTGTTTTACAAATCAAAATATCTTCCTTCGAAACGTACACATATTATGTGTTCAGTGGCAAAACTTGCTAAATCTTGAGAGCAATGTTCAGCCCATGGCACAATGAATAGGTAGTCCATGTAGCGCAGCTGATGTCTTGATTAACTGTCAAAGTGGGTAATTTCTACTTGAATTCGTTATGCAGTGTTGCCAACCATTTCAAATATTATATGGAAAAATTTGACAGATAATCGAGACAAAAACAAAGGTTGTTGTGATACATCACCTTATTATTGCATCATGGTTCAGCCCATGGCATAACTATACAAGGTATTTTCATTTGAAAAATTGATAATGGCAACCCTTCTTAATATGAATTCATATAGCAATTTCAAATAAAATAAAAAACAAATTCCATAAAATGTTACGCATGGTGATTGGTAAATTTTCAACAAATAAAAAAAAACATTGTTATAAAGATTTAACTAAGAATGTTGCCATTTATATTTATAGGTTTTATAGGCAGGGAACTTAAAAATATTAATAAATATATATGATTCAAAAATTTTTGGACACAAGATTTGAATGTTGTCAAAAGCAAATTTATGAAAAAAGTAGAAACATATGTCTACATGAGACTACCTTGTATAGTTATGCCATGGTTCAGCCCATGGTATAATAATATAAGGTAAAAGCAAGTGTTGTTGTACAACAATCGATACAACAACCACATGGACGTTTCCACGACAGAGGGGTCTACGATCCGAAACGACCCGAGTCTTACTCGGCCAACGTCTGTCACCTCAGCCCATTGTGTAAAAGCAATAGGGCTGCTACAACAACAACAACCACATGGAAATTTGTTTTTGTAAGTAATACTAGTGTCAACGTCATTTGACTGAAAAATGTAAACAAACATACAAATTACCAAAATTTGTATTTATTTTAAAAATTTTATATTTTCGAATACCTAAAATTAATTTGAAAAACATGAATGAAAATCTACCAAATTTATTTTCCTACCGCTTCCACATCCTTCCTCTAATTGAATCATTGCCATTTTTAGGTTTAATACATATTGTTACGAATATAACTTTAGATTTAAGTTAATTTAGATGAATTCCGTTAATTTAAGAATTTAAATTGTAACGTAAATTTCTACTACGCAGTTTATTCGAATAACTTCACAACAACAACAACTACTGTATAGATTTTTCTACATTCTTCCATTTCCTCTTTCATTGTCTATTTTGTTGTTGACGTACAATTCTTGTTAAACGTCATCATTGATGATCGCTTAATTCCTCTTTCTTTGTTACTCCCTCGCCTGTATATGTGTTGTTGTTATTGTTCACTCAATGTAAGTTTTTATGTGTTTGTTGCATTGGTAGATTGTTCGTAATCTAGGTGTTACCAGATCGTCTAGAAACATCTGTAGCGACAGGCAAGGCTCATATAAATAGGGGGAATGGCAAGGCAGTTAGTCAGTTGTGAATCAGATCGCGAATTGAAACAGTCAAGTAACGTAAAGCTGTAAAGTAACGTGCAAAGTAAAGTTGTGTCTATAAAATCAATGTAATAATCGTAATCAGAAAGAACCCGCGTTTTCTTTGGTACGAACTGTATTGGGAAATAAAACAATGTCTACACGGGATTAAGTAAAATCCAAGAACGTAACAATTGGTGTCAGAAGTGGGATTACGATAATACTACGATGAAGTTTAAGGATCTACGAGTGGAAGACTTGAAGAAGGAGCTCAATAAATTGGAATTGTCCTCTACTGGCAACAAGGCTGAACTACAAAAACGTCTGTTGGCTGAGTTCGAGTTTGACAGTAAGGATGAAGTGGATTTATCGGAAATGGGCGAATCCAACGGTGGGGAAGTCTCGTCAGTAGCTGCCAGGGTTGACGATTTCAGAGACATGCTGGCTAAAATGTTTGAGGAAAATTCCAGAAGGAGCGAAGAGAATTCCAGAAAGTTTGAAGAAAACACGAGAAAAATTCCAGAAAGAGCGAAGAGAATTCCAGAAAGTTAGAAGAAAACACTAGACGAATGTTCGAAGAGAATGCCAGAAAGTTAGATGAAAATGAGTCACCGTTAAACTAAATCGAGCCAGTCCAGCGGGGCATGAACTGGCTCCCATCGAGGATCGCCCCATAATCTCCATAGCAATAGTACAACAGAAAAGTCACAACCTAACAACAACTGGGTACATCAATGGTGATAAGCGAGTTCTGACGTTAGATACTGGTGCATCAAAGTCCATCATAAGATCAGATCTGGTAAAGGGAAAAATAACGCAACTTAGTGGAGTCAGACTGCGCACAGCAACGGGGGAGCCCGCGGCAGTAGACGGCAAGATTACCCTGAGACTAACTATTGCCAATAAATCGGAGAATTACGAGTTTATAGTTGCCGATATCGTAGACGAAGTGATAATAGGCGCAGATTTTATGATTGCCTTTGGTATCAATCTGGATATGAAAGAGCGTGTGATGACCTGGTCTAACGTCGAAATTCCGTTAAACGTGGGCTGCGATGAAAGTACACCCATTAGACGTCTGACTACGGACCATCCAGAGATAATACCGCCCTGTACCGAAGCAATAATATGGGTACCAATGAATGGAGATTGTGGAGCCGAGAAGTTGTGGGTGGTGGAACCAGCAGAAAACCTAAACAGTAACATCCTAATAGCGAATGCCCTGGTGAAAAGCAACGAGGACTGATTGAGCAGAGGTAAAGGTAAAGGTAAAGCAGAGATTCTACTGGGTCGGCTGTCAAAAATCCATTGCCGACTGGATCGCCAATT
Organism: Musca vetustissima; assembly: GCF_032173495.1. NCBI lineage: Eukaryota > Metazoa > Arthropoda > Insecta > Diptera > Muscidae > Musca > Musca vetustissima. Next base: position 18,700 of record NW_026883173.1, read on the forward strand.
GTGAAAGGTGCATAAGAGCTAAAGGTCCAACACGGAAGAGTCAAGGCTACATAAATGGTGAATAGCAACGAGGACGGATTGATTCCTGTTAGAGTTTTGAACCTGTCAAACAAGCAAGAGCAAATTCGCCAATTTTCCGATGTTGGACAATGCACACCAGCTGAAGCTGTAATTAATTTGGAAACTATTACCGAAAAGTCAGCAGCCATGGAGAAGAAGCACCACGACGGTTACATAAAAGAGTGGACACACCAATTATCACCTTCCGACAAGGCTATTATGGAAACATGCCTCTACCTTTGCGTTGACAAAAGAGCACCAAGGAAGAACATCAGTGGTGAAGCATAAAATCCATACAGCAGACGCGAGACCCATTAAACAGCCCCCAAGAAGTGTTCCCCTAGCAAAAAGAGACGAGGTCCATAAGCTGATAAGTGAAATGGAAAAGAGTGGTGTAATAGAACCATCGTCAAGTCCATGGTGCTCCCCAGTGGTCTTGGTCAAGAAGAAAGACGGAAAAATTACTGGAAAAATTACCAGACACATCTTTTATATGATTTTAATACCAGTCGAAAGCTGTTGTCACACTAGTCATGAATATAAATAAATATCTACACCACGTGTTACACACACTAAAATTTTCATGTTTTAAAACAGGCCGCTCTATTTCTGTATGTATTTTCAAATGAAAACGAAAAAAAAAATTAGCTGTTTTGTTTGTTTAAAGATAAATTCGGAGAGAGAGAATGAAATTTAATCATGGAAGAAAAAAGTTAAAATTGTATGTAAAATATTAATTTTGAGATACATTAATAATGTCGTAGGTACAGAAAAACTGACAGCAACATGCTCAAAGGCATTGCATAATTATACAAGGTTGTCTCATGCATTCATATGTTTCCAAGTTTTTTTTTCATAAAATTGTCTTTGACAACATTCTGTTTTACAAATCAAAATATCTTCCTTCGAAACGTACACATATTATGTGTTCAGTGGCAAAACTTGCTAAATCTTGAGAGCAATGTTCAGCCCATGGCACAATGAATAGGTAGTCCATGTAGCGCAGCTGATGTCTTGATTAACTGTCAAAGTGGGTAATTTCTACTTGAATTCGTTATGCAGTGTTGCCAACCATTTCAAATATTATATGGAAAAATTTGACAGATAATCGAGACAAAAACAAAGGTTGTTGTGATACATCACCTTATTATTGCATCATGGTTCAGCCCATGGCATAACTATACAAGGTATTTTCATTTGAAAAATTGATAATGGCAACCCTTCTTAATATGAATTCATATAGCAATTTCAAATAAAATAAAAAACAAATTCCATAAAATGTTACGCATGGTGATTGGTAAATTTTCAACAAATAAAAAAAAACATTGTTATAAAGATTTAACTAAGAATGTTGCCATTTATATTTATAGGTTTTATAGGCAGGGAACTTAAAAATATTAATAAATATATATGATTCAAAAATTTTTGGACACAAGATTTGAATGTTGTCAAAAGCAAATTTATGAAAAAAGTAGAAACATATGTCTACATGAGACTACCTTGTATAGTTATGCCATGGTTCAGCCCATGGTATAATAATATAAGGTAAAAGCAAGTGTTGTTGTACAACAAACGATACAACAACCACATGGACGTTTCCACGACAGAGGGGTCTACGATCCGAAACGACCCGAGTCTTACTCGGCCAACGTCTGTCACCTCAGCCCATTGTGTAAAAGCAATAGGGCTGCTACAACAACAACAACCACATGGAAATTTGTTTTTGTAAGTAATACTAGTGTCAACGTCATTTGACTGAAAAATGTAAACAAACATACAAATTACCAAAATTTGTATTTATTTTAAAAATTTTATATTTTCGAATACCTAAAATTAATTTGAAAAACATGAATGAAAATCTACCAAATTTATTTTCCTACCGCTTCCACATCCTTCCTCTAATTGAATCATTGCCATTTTTAGGTTTAATACATATTGGTACGAATATAACTTTAGATTTAAGTTAATTTAGATGAATTCCGTTAATTTAAGAATTTAAATTGTAACGTAAATTTCTACTACGCAGTTTATTCGAATAACTTCACAACAACAACAACAACTAATGTATAGATTTTTCTACATTCTTCCATTTCCTTTTTCATTGTCTATTTTGTTGTTGACGTACAATTCTTGTTAAACGTCATCATTGATGATCGCTTAATTCCTCTTTCTTTGTTACTCCCTCGCCTGTATATGTGTTGTTGTTATTGTTCACTCAATGTAAGTTTTTATGTGTTTGTTGCATTGGTAGATTGTTCGTAATCTAGGTGTTACCAGATCGTCTAGAAACATCTGTAGCGACAGGCAAGGCTCATATAAATAGGGGGAATGGCAAGGCAGTTAGTCAGTTGTGAATCAGATCGCGAATTGAAACAGTCAAGTAACGTAAAGCTGTAAAGTAACGTGCAAAGTAAAGTTGTGTCTATAAAATCAATGTAATGATCGTAATCAGAAAGAACCCGCGTTTTATTTGGTACGAACTGTATTGGGAAATAAAACAATGTCTACACGGGATTAAGTAAAATCCAAGAACGTAACAATTGGTGTCAGAAGTGGGATTACGATAATACTACGATGAAGTTTAAGGATCTACGAGTGGAAGTCTTGAAGAAGGAGCTCAATAAATTGGAATTGTCCTCTACTGGCAACAAGGCTGAACTACAAAAACGTCTGTTGGCTGAGTTCGAGTTTGACAGTAAGGATGAAGTGGATTTATCGGAAATGGGCGAATCCAACGGTGGGGAAGTCTCGTCAGTAGCTGCCAGGGTTGACGATTTCAGAGACATGCTGGCTAAAATGTTTGAGGAAAATTCCAGAAGGAGCGAAGAGAATTCCAGAAAGTTAGAAGAAAACACGAGACGAATGTTCGAAGAGAATGCCAGAAAGTTTGAGGAAAATTCCAGAAAGAGCGAAGAGAATTCCACAAAGTTAGAAGAAAACACTAGACGAATGTTCGAAGAGAATGCCAGAAAGTTAGATGAAAATGAGCCAGTCCAGCGGGGCATGAACTGGCTCCCATCGACGATCGCCCCATAATCTCCATAGCAATAGTACAACAGAAAAGTCACAACCTAACAACAACTGGGTACATCAATGGTGATAAGCGAGTTCTGACGTTAGATACTGGTGCATCAAAGTCCATCATAAGATCAGATCTGGTAAAGGGAAAAATAACGCAACTTAGTGGAGTCAGACTGCGCACAGCAACGGGGGAGCCCGCGGCAGTACACGGCAAGATTACCCTGAGACTAACTATTGCCAATAAATCGGAGAATTACGAGTTTATAGTTGCCGATATCGTAGACGAAGTGATAATAGGCGCAGATTTTATGATTGCCTTTGGTATCAATCTGGATATGAAAGAGCGTGTGATGACCTGGTCTAACGTCGAAATTCCGTTAAACGTGGGCTGCGATGAAAGTACACCCATTAGACGTCTGACTACGGACCATCCAGAGATAATACCGCCCTGTACCGAAGCAATAATATGGGTACCAATGAATGGAGATTGTGGAGCCGAGAAGTTGTGGGTGGTGGAACCAGCAGAAAACCTAAACAGTAACATCCTAATAGCGAATGCCCTGGTGAAAAGCAACGAGGACTGATTGAGCAGAGGTAAAGGTAAAGGTAAAGCAGAGATTCTACTGGGTCGGCTGTCAAAAATCCATTGCCGACTGGATCGCCAATTGTGAAAGGTGCATAAGAGCTAAAGGTCCAACACGGAATAGTCAAGGCTACATAAATGGTGAATAGCAACGAGGACGGATTGATTCCTGTTAGAGTTTTGAACCTGTCAAACAAGCAAGAGTAAATTCGCCAATTTTCCGATGTTGGACAATGCACACCAGCTGAAGCTGTAATTAATTTGGAAACTAGTACCGAAAAGTCAGCAGCCATGGAGAAGAAGCACCACGACGGTTACATAAAAGAGTGGACACACCAATTATCACCTTCCGAGAGGAACAAGGCTATTATGGAAACATGCCTCTACCTTTGCGTTGACAAAAGAGCACCAAGGAAGAACATCAGTGGTGAAGCATAAAATCCATACAGCAGACGCGAGACCCATTAAACAGCCCCCAAGAAGTGTTCCCCTAGCAAAAAGAGACGAGGTCCATAAGCTGATAAGTGAAATGGAAAAGAGTGGTGTAATAGAACCATCGTCAAGTCCATGGTGCTCCCCAGTGGTCTTGGTCAAGAAGAAAGGCGGAAGCACCCGATTTTGTGTGGACTACCGAAAGTTGAATGATGTCACCAAGAAAGACAGCTATCCGCTCCCAAGAATCGACGACACATTAGCCGGGACGTCATGGTTCTCCACCCTCGACCTGCAGAGTGGGTACTGGCAAGTAGAGATCGCTGAGAAAGATAAGGAGAAAACAGCGTTTGGCGTTAATGGGGGTCTCTGGCAGTTCAATGTCATGCCATTCGGACTCTGCAAAGCCCCGGCTACATTTGAAAGGCTGATGGAGCGTGTGTTAAAAGGGCTGCAGTGGAAGTCGTGCCTCATATACCTGGATGACATCATAGTCATGGGACGCAACATCGACGAACACATCAAGAACTTAAAGGATGTTCTACAGCAGCTTTCGTCTTCAGACCTCAAGTTAATCCCAAAGAAGTGCAGTCTCTTCCAACGAGAGGTGAAGTTCCTGGGGCACCACGTGACGCCGGAGGGCATATCGACGGATAATGAGAAAATTCAAGCCGTCAGAGATTGGCCGCAGCCCCGAAATCTCCAAGAGCTGCGAAGCTTTCTGGGTCTCTGCCCCTTCTACCGTCGATTTGTCCCAAATTTTGCCAACATCGCCGCCTGTCTACACAGCTTGAGGCATTCAGAAAGCTCAAAGACCTGCTATGCAGAGCCCCCATTTTGGCATACCTTATACCTGGCGGCAAGTTTGCTCTGGACACAGATGCAAGTGCGTGCGGCATCGGTGGCGTCCTTTCCCAGGAAATCGACGGACAGGAAAAAGTCATAGGGTACTAAAGCCGGACATTGTCGAAGCCTGAGAGGAATTACTGTGTGACGAGAAGAGAGCTGCTTGCTGTCCTTGAGAGCGTTAAATACTACCACAAATACCTATATGGCCAGCATTTTCTGCTGAGAACCGACCACGCTGCTCTCCAATGGTTGCTGCAGTTCAACTAAGAAGGCTCCAGAGTTATGAAGAATCGAGCACATAAAAGGCGGAAAACATGGTAATGCGATGCCCTGTCTCGTCGGCCATGAGAGGCATTGCTCAAAGGCTGAGTGTTATGTGATTGCAGTTTTCGGGTGAAGAATCGAGCACATAAAAGGCGGAAAACATGGTCGCAAAGAAAATCCGAAAGCCCTCTTTTAAAATCCTATTGGGCCCAGTGGGACAGTCTACTTATAATAGATGGTTGCTTATATCGCAAATGGGAAAGTGAGGACGGCCATGACTCCAAAATAAGAGAGGTAGTTTCACGATGGGCCAAGTGGAGGACATCTTGGCATAGCAAAGACCTCTGAAAAGGTAAAGCAGAGAACTGGGTCGGCTTACAAAAATCCATTGCCGACTGGATCGCCAATTGTGAAGGGTGCATTAGAGCTAAAGGTCCAACACGGAAGAGTCGAGGCTACATGCAGCAGTATAATTTAGGAACCCTAACCTTTCACAGTAGACGCCTGCCCTGTTCATGCAGCTTTAGGGCGCTACGCGCAGCCTGACACTTAATGCTGAGGCCCAAAGGCTTGAAATACAGCATTGCGTTCAAAGCTTCTTGTGGCGTACTCCTTCTGGCTCCTGTAACTAAAATCGCGGCGGCTCGTTGTACCTTGTCTAATTTACTGGATGTCGACTTGAGGCTCAGACAGTTCCACCAAACAAGAGAGCCATAGCACAAGATGGGCTTCACCACAGTGTTATACAGCCAGTGTATAGTCGATGGTTTTAGCTCCCAGCTTTTCCCAATGGAGTTCTTGCATGGATAGAGTGCAATCATACCTCTCTTCGCCCGCTCCTCAACGTTCCTTTCTCATCGTAGTTGACAGTCCAGGATTGTGCCGATGTACTTTGATTCGGGAGATAGGTGAAGTTGCACTCCATCCAATGTTGGTGGAACAAAAACGCCGAGCTTACGCTTCCTAGTAAACATTACCAGTTCCGTCTTCGTTGGATTTACACCAAGACCATTTGCCATGGCCCAGCATGACAGCGTCAGTAAGGCTCTTTGCATAAGTTCAGTGATTGTAGGCGGAATTTTTCCGGAGATCAATATCAACACGTCGTCCGCGTAAGCTACAACTTTTATACCTTTCCCGTCCAATTCCCTCAATATAATATTAATTACCAGTAGCAATAGTAACGGCGAAAGCACCCCTCCTTGAGGTGTGCCTCTAGTTACCGTTTTATTGATTTTTGTATCCCCGACACTTGAATTTATAATTCTGCTGTTAAGCATTTTATCTATCCAATATGTCAGGGTATCAGGAATGCCAACTTCCCTAAGTGAGTGGTTTATGGATTCAAATTTAACGTTGTTAAAGTCTCCCTCTATATCTAAAAAGGCGGCCAGCGTAAAATTTGAATTTTCCATGTTCCTCTCAATGTAGCTTACCACTTCGTGCAGTGCAGATTCCACAGACTGGCCCGTTATGTATGCGTGTTGTGAGTTGCTAAGAGAGGTGGTGTATATACGACTCCTTATCTCCAGGTCGATCAGTCTTTCGAGAGTCTTGAGGAGAAAGGATGATAGGCTAATGGGTCTATAGTCTTTTGGTGCAGCCACTCTGCTCTGGTTTCCCTGCTTTGGGAATATAAGTAACCATTACCTCGTTCCATAGATTCGGAAAATACGAGAGAGCCAGACACGCAGTATAAATCTTCTCAAGGATCAGATATATATTGGCGAGGCATATTGAAGCATCGCGGGTAGAATACCATCCGGTCTTGGCGATTTATACGGCTTGAATGTGTTGACCGCCCATCGTATCTTATTTCTGTTTACCACCTTGCTAATGAGATCCAGATCCGGAGTGGCAAAAGGCCGAGTGTCATCACGATCACCGTCGATGGTACCCATGTCTTTGCAACCCGGAAAGTGAGTCTCGGCTAGGAGAGTCTCAGAACCTGAGTCCGTCCACGCTCCATCCTGCTTCTTAATACTACCGATGGACTTCGGGTCCTTGGATAGTAGTTTTCGAAACCTAGCAGCGTCGTTGACTCGTTGACCCATGACTTTTCGAGTTTAGACTTATGCGCCCTGTTATACAGTCGTCTGGTCGATTTCCTGATCTCACCAACTTCCTTGTTCCACCACACTGGCCAAGATTTCTTCCCAGGATGTGCGAGCGGAGAGGATTCCTTATGGCAACCTAGGAAAACATCCGTAAGATTTTTCACGGCCCCGTTGAGTTCCACAGCTGTTCCTAAGTTTGTGTTAAGAGTCAGCTGGGAGTTCGTTAGCTCCGTGAATTTCTCCCAGTTTGTTCTCCTTGGATTCCGATAAGTCTGTTGTCCATCTCCGTCAAAAGAGTACTCAAAGAGAATCTTTAAATGATCCGAAAAGGAACAATCATCAGAAACCCTCCAGTTTCTGATGACGGAGTCGTCTAGATTTGAGAGGGTTAAGTCAATGACCTCCTCTCTATTCCTAACTTCAAAAGTCGGATCACTACTCCTATTACATATACGTAAATTATAGGATAAAATGAAATCAAAGACGGACTCACCTCGTTTGTTCGTGTCCTTGCTACCCCATTGAAAATGGTGAGCATTTGCGTCGAATCCCAAGATAACGTTGCATAATAACGTGGATCCACCTCCTCAAAGGGCATATAGACTGAGGAGAGCAGGGTGGCCTTCCCCGTCTTGTGTTCCAGCCTTACAGTAAACATGTCACCATTGCTGTAATTAGATAGGAAGATTAAATTTAAGCTCTTCTTACCTACTATACATGTTCTCACCTTGTCTCCTTGGATTCCGATAAGGCTGTTGTCTATCTCCGTCAAAAGAGTACTCGCAGAGAATCTTTAAATGACCCGAAAAGGAACATTCATCAGATACCTTCCAGTTTCTGATGACTGAGTCGTCTAGATTTGAGAGGGTTAAGTCAATGACCTCCTCTCTATCCCTAACTTTAAAAGTCGGATCACTACTCCTATATATTATTATAAATATATGGCTCCGCTGCAAGGTTAGCTCCTTCCCAGAGCGCGACAAAGCCACTAACAGTTTCTGCAAGGAAATCCTTGGATTTCTTGTATAAACAGTTAATGACTTTGGCACCCTTCTGCATTAAGGCACTACCAAACTGTCGGTCGCCTTGGTCCGTCCCTAAGGATCAGTTTTGTCTATGATTACCACAAGAAAGTTTTTTCGGTGGCTACCTTAGCTGGTTTATCATACGGCTTGCGCTGTCGTTGACTACGAGCCTTGGAGGTCGCCTTTCCAGAGGAGGTTGAAGCCTTCTCCGTACTTGGTCGTTTCTCCGCCGTTTGTTGTCCAACGCAAGCCGCATAAGAGGTAGAAGGATCTACCAGAGGGGAAGTCATCGTCTTCTTGGGTGAGGGTTGCGGACCTTCTGATAACTTAACATGCCAGGCCTCAATCCTCGTATATGTTTCCCTCTTTTATTTGCCCATGTATAAATGTTATGTAGATCCGCCAGAGAGCCTCAATTGTGATAGGTCGTTTGTTGTGAATGTATTGAAATTGTGGTATCAGTTGCCTCTGAGCCTTCGTAAGTTTACCTTTTCTATTATTTAGTATAAGAGAAAAGTTCCGTTCCAGAACCTAAAAGAATGTACTCATTTTACATGTTTTGCAACTTTTTACTCGAAAACCGTTCCTCAACCCACAAAACTGGTAAAACATTGAAAATTTAAGAGAACACAAAACAAAACGGCGTTCTCTTTGTAAACTTTTTACTCGAGAAATTTGGCCGAGTAAACAGGAATGCCTACTTCTGATTGGCCGTTATGTTGATTTTAAAGTATTCCCATCTAATTTGGGCATATTTACTAGATTTGCGTTCCCAAACTTTTCCAATTATTTTAAACTCTGAGAGTAATTTTGAAATGTTTCCCTTTTACTAAATTAACTATTAAAAGAGACCAAAAGTGTTATCTTCTCATATGTGATGTAGTAACGTTTGAAGAATTCGATGATTATGCGTTGGATATTTTTACCAATCTTAATTAAGTATTATTATTAAAGTATATATATATATAAGTGCCCGTTACTTCGTATGCGGAAAGGGAATGCAAGAAAATATATATTTCATATGGAAATCATGAATACCGTATAATTTGTTGTACTATTGTTCTGAATTCCATCTCTATTCCTTTTCATACTCATAAGTAAGAATTTATAAAACTACATCAATCCTGCACTATAGAAGTAATCTTAATTCCTTCAAAGTCCAAATTGTACCAAATTTAGTACTTTTGGTACAAATTTCCAAATATACTTCATTCCTGCTTTCAAATAGTAATCGTAAGTCTGTTCATTAAAAACCTAATTATACCAGATTTGGTACCATTCTGTGCTCTTCGTACCAATATTCCAAACCTATCTCAATATTCCATAAGTACGAATTTCCAAAACTATGCACTCCTATAATAATCTTAAATCCACATTCAAGGGATACATCTCTATCCGTTCAGCATCATCCAAATCCAATTCCACACTCCAACATTAATTTCAATCACATATATTCAAATTGTACCATATTTAGTACTTTTCGTACTTATAAGTTCGAATTTCCAAAACTGTCTCAATCTTGTCTCATTTAGTACTTTTCGTACACATAAGTACGATTTTTAATGCTACTTTAATGCTATACTTCAATAGTAGTCCTAGTTCCTCTTAAGGGAAAAAATTGTACTAAATTTAGTACCATTTTGTACTTTTTATATAAATATGTACTAATTTCACAAACCATTTCCATTCATCAACACCTTCCCAACCTTTATTCCAATAAAATTTCAAGATTCTAGCTATATATGTTCAATATATATACAATTAGAAAAATAAAGTTTAGTACTTTTCGTAAACTTTTAGGTCGAATTTTCAAAAACCCTTTTGCAAATCTTTCTAACTTTCCATCAGTGAACCACATTCCAAATTTCAGAATTCTAGCTCTTCCCGTTCGCCTAATACAAAGGGTACCATGTTTGATACATTTTAGTAGTCTTCGTACCCTTCTACCAACAACAACCCACACGTAAAATTTCATGATTATAGCTTTAGCCGTTTCGTCTGGGCGATGATCTGTCAGTCACTCACTCACACTAAGCTCTTTTATATATAGATATATAAATATATATTTGAAGTTCAAGAGGGAAATATAGGATTTTTTAATGTAAGATTTCCTTATGATTTCTTTGCCCTCTGCTTTTCTTTCCCTCTATATCTAAGAAGGCGGCCAGCGTAAAATTTGAATTTTCCAATTTCCTCTCAATATAGCCAACCACTTCGAGTCTTGAGGAGAAAGGATGATAGGCTAATGGGTCTATAGTCTTTTGGTGCAGCCACTCTGCACTGGTTTCCCTGCTTTGGGAATATAATTAACCTTTACCTCGTTTCATAGATCCGGAACATACGAGAGAGTCAGACACGCAGTATAAATCTTCTCAAGAATCATATAAATACTTGGCGAGGCATAACCACCTTGCTAATGAGATCCAGATCCGGAGTGGCAAAAGGCCGAGTGTCATCAAGATCACCGTCGATGGTACCCATGTCTTTGCAACCCGGGAAGTGAGTCTCGGCTAGGAGAGTCTCAGATCCTGAGTCCGTCCACGCTCCATCCTGCTTCTTAATACTACCGATGGACTCCGGGTCCTTGGACAGTAGTTTTCGAAACCTAGCAGCGTCGTTGACTCCTTCTATCGACTCACAGAAATTTACCCATGACTTTTTCTTCGCGCGTTTTATCTCACTATTGTATTTATTGAAACTAGCTCTATAGGAGTTCCAATCAGTGTCGAGTTTAGACCCTGTTATACAGTCGTCTGGTACACCGCACTGGCATAGATTTCTTCCCGGGATGTGTGAGCGAACAGGATTCCTTATGGCAACCTAGGAGAACATCCGTAAGATTTTCACGGCCCCGTTGAGTTAACACAGAGTCTACAGTAATCAGTTACATCAAGATCACATTTACTAGTAAAAACCCTGATGTTGCAGTGACCAGTGATGATTCCCGTCATCACTCTAATTTCAGCTTTGCTCAGGTTCAATAGTGAGTGCGTTCTTTTGGTAGACAGAGTCGGCCAAATTGATCTTGACACCTTGCACTTAGGTTCGCTGTGCCAAAGTTCGCAGGCTATTTTGTCAAAGAATGCCTCAAAATTCCTATAGAAAAAACATATGAGTGGTTTGATTGAGTCATCAGATTCTAGATCGGTGGATTGATCTTCGTCTAGCTAGTTCGTCCGCTCTTTCATTACCCAAGATGTCACAATGTCCTGGTACCCAACACAACCGACAGCTATGGTTAAGTTCTTCCAGAGGTGCTCTACACTTGAGGACGGCTTCGGATTTGATGGCTTTAAGAGCCGCTTGACTATCTACAAAGACATCACCTCTGTTGCAGATTGCCTCTGAAGTTTGTCGGCTGGTGCCGACACAGGACCTGTTGAGGACAGACTGGAAGTCGGTCGGACAATAGGGTCCACACTTCCTTCGTTACTGCTATGGCAATACCCCTGTGTAGACTTGGGTGGGATCACCGTGGTGTCCAGCTCATCATCAGTTAGGGTAAGATTTAATAGCAGTTCCTCCGGAAGCGTGTCCCCGCATTTCTCTTCCGGTACCAGTCTGTCTAACTGGTCGAAGAGTTCCTTGCTTTGTTCCTCTAGACTATCGCAGATAGCGCGTAGAGTCCCATGTAGGTCGTCTCCTCCCAGAACTACAGTCCTGTCCGCAAAAGACTGATTTTCATCAGTCTTTACATTTTCGATTGCCAAAGGAATAGCCGGTTCGTCAACGTTTTGGTTTGGAATTGATGCACTTGTAGCAGGTACGGCTGTAGGTGCCAAGGCATCCACACCTAGAACAGCCGGATCTCAATCGCTTGATCTCGACGACACCTGGCTTGTGACCTCACCAACGATTGCCGCCGGTACTGGGTTATTAACTCCCTGCACCGTAACTTTATTCTTTTTGCTTTTTTTCCATCGTAGTTAATTTATTTAAGGGCACTACCCCGATCCATTTTGGTCCACGGGGAATCCGAAGATCCCCAAGGTATCCATGAAGTACAGAGAAAAGTTGATCTAGGAGGCCTAGCACATCATGGAGACCCCCTTTCCATCCGCCACCCGGGAAGACGCGCCTATTAGGAGATTGGCAACTCCCCTAGTACCATCTAATAATAATAGAAGGGAGGAATTGAATCTACTTAAAACAATTTTAGTTTTTGCGTTCTGCATATGTATTTTTCATACGACATAACTTATAAACAAAACAAACCTTTATTTTTTCTTAAATCAACATAATTATTTATAAACGAAAAAAAGAATTTCTATTTTTTTCTTTTAATCTTTTTCTTTGACTTGCAATTCAAATATTTTCCTCCAAGATTGTTTTTATTTCAAACAGCTGATTTTCGTATATTTCAAATACGAAAATAGAGTGCGTCCTATTTGGAAAAAATACATATGTAATTACATATCGTTTTCACACATTGAAATTTTCGTATGTTTCACACGACGAGTTCGAGTTGCATATATTAATAAAGGGACAGCATATATGTTAAATAAATATAGTGTAAAAACGCCTTAACTTAATTGTTCGGTATGTCTATGGTTTGGGGTTTGGTCTGTCCCTTGATAGGTATGTTGAACATCGTCTTCTTTTGTGTCATCAAAGGATTATGAGGAATATTAAAGGGGAAACACATAAGAGGGCTTAAGGATAGGCATGTTAAGGTGGCTTCTTTTATAGTAAAATATTAAAGGAGAACGGCGTCCAGATTCAAGTTTGACTCTGATATTCCTTTATAAATTTACATTTCATACAGAGATAGGTTAGGTTTGGGGATGTGCAGTCACATGTGTGACTGCAACACTCTGAGACCGGTTAGGTCCGTTGTGGTCATCCACAAGAAGATATACAGCGAAGAGAAGAGACCAAGGACAGATCTATAGGGGAGAGAAGTTTAGTATATTAAAGGAGTGAAGAATGAAAGAAGGTCGATGAGTCAGACAGAAAAAGTGTTACGTGCCAAGGTTGTATGCTCCTAACCACTTTATGTTTCTAATTATGCTGTAGATTAGAGCAGGTAATCGGTTACATCAAGAAGAAGCTGAGACCCGGTAGAAAATGAGAACCCATTAGTCTGTGTCGCCTATAAGCCAGGGATGGGCAATGATACAGGAGATTCTCAATTGTCTCCGTCTCCTCCTCGTCAACACAGAGTCTACAGTAATCAGTTACATCAAGATCACATTTACTAGTAAACGCCCTGATGTTGCAGTGACCAGTCTAGCTAGTTCGTCCGCTCTTTCAAGATGTCACAATGTCCTGGTACCCAACACAACCTATAGCTATGGTTTAGTTCTTCCAGAGGTGCTCTACACTTGATTACGGCTTCGGATTCGATGTGACAAGATTTGATGGCTTTAAGAGCCGCTTGACTATCTACAAAGATAGTCACCGATTCAACGACCTCATCATCCAGACTTTTTATCAATTCCGCTGCCTTCCAGATCGCGAAGATTTCAGCTTGGAAAACACTACAGTTGCTATCCAGCTTGTAGGTTAACTCAAGGCCTAACCTTTCACAGTAGACGCCTGCCCTGTTTATGCAGCCTTAGGGCGCTACGCGCAGCCTGACACTTAATGCTGAGGCCCAAAGGCTTGAAATACAGCATTGCGTTCAAAGCTTCTTGTGGCGTACTCCTTCTGGCTCCTGTAACTAAAATCGCGGCGGCTCGTTGTACCTTGTCTAATTTACTGGATGTCGACTTAAGGCTCAGACAGTTCCACCAAACAAGAGAGCCATAGCACAAGATGGGCTTCACCACAGTGTTATACAGCCAATGTATAGTCGATGGATTTAGCCCCCAGCTTTTCCCAACGGAGTTCTTGCATGCATAGAGTGCAATCATACCTCTCTTCGCCCGCTCCTCAACGTTCCTTTTTCATAGTAGTTGACAGTCCAGGATTGTGCCGAGGTACTTTGATTCGGGAGATAGGTGAAGTTGCACTCCATCCAATGTTGGTGGAACAAAAACGCCGAGCTTACGCTTCCTAGTAAACATTACCAGTTCCGTCTTCGTTGATTTTACACCAAGACCATTTGCCATGGCCCAGCATGACAGCGTCAGTAAGGCTCTTTGCATAAGTTCAGTGATTGTAGGCGGAATTTTTCCGGAGATCAATATCAACACGTCGTCCGCGTAAGCTACAACTTTTATACCTTTCCCGTCCAATTCCCTCAATATAATATTAATTACCAGTAGCAATAGTAACGGCGAAAGCACCCCTCCTTGAGGTGTGCCTCTAGTTACCGTTTTATTGCTTTTTGTATCCCCGACACTTGAATTTATAATTCTGCTGTTAAGCATTTTATCTATCCAATATGTCAGGGTATCAGGAATGCCAACTTCCCTAAGTGAGTGGTTTATGGATTCAAATTTAACGTTGTTAAAGTCTCCCTCTATATCTAAAAAGGCGGCCAGCGTAAAATTTGAATTTTCCATGTTCCTCTCAATGTAGCTTACCACTTCGTGCAGTGCAGATTCCACAGACTGGCCCGTTATGTATGCGTGTTGTGAGTTGCTAAGAGAGGTGGTGTATATACGACTCCTTATCTCCAGGTCGATCAGTCTTTCGAGAGTCTTGAGGAGAAAGGATGATAGGCTAATGGGTCTATAGTCTTTTGGTGCAGCCACTCTGCTCTGGTTTCCCTGCTTTGGGAATATAAGTAACCATTACCTCGTTCCATAGATTCGGAAAATACGAGAGAGCCAGACACGCAGTATAAATCTTCTCAAGGATCAGATATATATTGGCGAGGCATATTGAAGCATCGCGGGTAGAATACCATCCGGTCTCGGCGATTTATACGGCTTGAATGTGTTGACCGCCCATCGTATCTTATTTCTGTTTACCACCTTGCTAATGAGATCCAGATCCGGAGTGGCAAAAGGCCGAGTGTCATCACGATCACCGTCGATGGTACCCATGTCTTTGCAACCCGGAAAGTGAGTCTCGGCTAGGAGAGTCTCAGAACCTGAGTCCGTCCACGCTCCATCCTGCTTCTTAATACTACCGATGGACTTCGGGTCCTTGGATAGTAGTTTTCGAAACCTAGCAGCGTCGTTGACTCGTTGACCCATGACTTTCCAATCAGTGTCGAGTTTAGACTTATGCGCCCTGTTATACAGTCGTCTGGTCGATTTCCTGATCTCACCAACTTCCTTGTTCCACCACACTGGCCAAGATTTCTTCCCAGGATGTGCGAGCGGAGAGGATTCCTTATGGCAACCTAGGAGAACATCCGTAAGATTTTTCACGGCCCCGTTGAGTTCCACAGCTGTTCCTAAGTTTGTGTTAAGAGTCAGCTGGGAGTTCGTTAGCTCCGTGAATTTCTCCCAGTTTGTTCTCCTTGGATTCCGATAAGTCTGTTGTCCATCTCCGTCAAAAGAGTACTCAAAGAGAATCTTTAAATGATCCGAAAAGGAACAATCATCAGAAACCCTCCAGTTTCTGATGACGGAGTCGTCTAGATTTGAGAGGGTTAAGTCAATGACCTCCTCTCTATTCCTAACTTCAAAAGTCGGATCACTACTCCTATTACATATACGTAAATTATAGGATAAAATGAAATCAAAGACGGACTCACCTCGTTTGTTCGTGTCCTTGCTACCCCATTGAAAATGGTGAGCATTTGCGTCGAATCCCAAGATAACGTTGCATAATAACGTGGATCCACCTCCTCAAAGGGCATATAGACTGAGGAGAGCAGGGTGGCCTTCCCCGTCTTGTGTTCCAGCCTTACAGTAA
This sequence comes from Musca vetustissima, assembly GCF_032173495.1. Classification (NCBI taxonomy): domain Eukaryota; kingdom Metazoa; phylum Arthropoda; class Insecta; order Diptera; family Muscidae; genus Musca; species Musca vetustissima. The sequence continues at coordinate 34,746 of NW_026883173.1, forward strand.
ACATGTCACCATTGCTGTAATTAGATAGGAAGATTAAATTTAAGCTCTTCTTACCTAATATACATGTTCTCACCTTGTCTCCTTGGATTCCGATAAGGCTGTTGTCTATCTCCGTCAAAAGAGTACTCGCAGAGAATCTTTAAATGACCCGAAAAGGAACATTCATCAGATACCCTCCAGTTTCTGATGACTGAGTCGTCTAGATTTGAGAGGGTTAAGTCAATGACCTCCTCTCTATCCCTAACTTTAAAAGTCGGATCACTACTCCTATATATTATTATAAATATATGGCTCCGCTGCAAGGTTAGCTCCTTCCCAGAGCGCGACAAAGCCACTAACAGTTTCTACAAGGAAATCCTTGGATTTCTTGTATAAACAGTTAATGACTTTGGCACCCTTCTGCATTAAGGCACTACCAAACTGTCGGTCCCCTTGGTCCGTCCCTAAGGATCAGTTTTGTCTATGATTACCACAAGAAAGTTTTTTCGGTGGCTACCTTAGCTGGTTTATCATACGGCTTGCGCTGTCGTTGACTACGAGCCTTGGAGGTCGCCTTTCCAGAGGAGGTTGAAGCCTTCTCCGTACTTGGTCGTTTCTCCGCCGTTTGTTGTCCAACGCAAGCCGCATAAGAGGTAGAAGGATCTACCAGAGGGGAAGTCATCGTCTTCTTGGGTGAGGGTTGCGGACCTTCTGATAACTTAACATGCCAGGCCTCAATCCTCGTATATGTTTCCCTCTTTTATTTGCCCATGTATAAATGTTATGTAGATCCGCCAGAGAGCCTCAATTGTGATAGGTCGTTTGTTGTGAATGTATTGAAATTGTGGTATCAGTTGCCTCTGAGCCTTCGTAAGTTTACCTTTTCTATTATTTAGTATAAGAGAAAAGTTCCGTTCCAGAACCTAAAAGAATGTACTCATTTTACATGTTTTGCAACTTTTTACTCGAAAACCGTTCCTCAACCCACAAAACTGGTAAAACATTGAAAATTTAAGAGAACACAAAACAAAACGGCGTTCTCTTTGTAAACTTTTTACTCGAGAAATTTGGCCGAGTAAACAGGAATGCCTACTTCTGATTGGCCGTTATGTTGATTTTAAAGTATTCCCATCTAATTTGGGCATATTTACTAGATTTGCGTTCCCAAACTTTTCCAATTATTTTAAACTCTGAGAGTAATTTTGAAATGTTTCCCTTTTACTAAATTAACTATTAAAAGAGACCAAAAGTGTTATCTTCTCATATGTGATGTAGTAACGTTTGAAGAATTCGATGATTATGCGTTGGATATTTTTACCAATCTTAATTAAGTATTATTATTAAAGTATATATATATATATATATATATAAGTGCCCGTTACTTCGTATGCGGAAAGGGAATGCAAGAAAATATATATTTCATATGGAAATCATGAATACCGTATAATTTGTTGTACTATTGTTCTGAATTCCATCTCTATTCCTTTTCATACTCATAAGTAAGAATTTATAAAACTACATCAATCCTGCACTATAGAAGTAATCTTAATTCCTTCAAAGTCCAAATTGTACCAAATTTAGTACTTTTGGTACAAATTTCCAAATATACTTCATTCCTGCTTTCAAATAGTAATCGTAAGTCTGTTCATTAAAAACCTAATTATACCAGATTTGGTACCATTCTGTGCTCTTCGTACCAATATTCCAAACCTATCTCAATATTCCATAAGTACGAATTTCCAAAACTATGCACTCCTATAATAATCTTAAATCCACATTCAAGGGATACATCTCTATCCGTTCAGCATCATCCAAATCGAATTCCACACTCCAACATTAATTTCAATCACATATATTCAAATTGTACCATATTTAGTACTTTTCGTACTTATAAGTTCGAATTTCCAAAACTGTCTCAATCTTGTCTCATTTAGTACTTTTCGTACACATAAGTACGATTTTTAATGCTACTTTAATGCTATACTTCAATAGTAGTCCTAGTTCCTCTTAAGGGAAAAAATTGTACTAAATTTAGTACCATTTTGTACTTTTTATATAAATATGTACTAATTTCACAAACCATTTCCATTCATCAACACCTTCCCAACCTTTATTCCAATAAAATTTCAAGATTCTAGCTATATATGTTCAATATATATACAATTAGAAAAATAAAGTTTAGTACTTTTCGTAAACTTTTAGGTCCAATTTTCAAAAACCCTTTTGCAAATCTTTCTAACTTTTCATCAGTGAACCACATTCCAAATTTCAGAATTCTAGCTCTTCCCGTTCGCCTAATATAAAGGGTACCATGTTTGGTACATTTTAGTAGTCTTCGTACCCTTCTAGTTCGAATTTCCAAAAACCCAGCCTTATATCACGCCTACACACCAACAACAACCCACACGTAAAATTTCAAGATTATAGCTTTAGCCGTTTCGTCTGGGCGATGATCTGTCAGTCACTCACTCACACTAAGCTCTTTTATATATAGATATATAAATATATATTTGAAGTTCAAGAGGGAAATATAGGATTTTTTAATGTAAGATTTCCTTATGATTTCTTTGCCCTCTGCTTTTCTTTCCCTCTATATCTAAGAAGGCGGCCAGCGTAAAATTTGAATTTTCCAATTTCCTCTCAATATAGCCAACCACTTCGAGTCTTGAGGAGAAAGGATGATAGGCTAATGGGTCTATAGTCTTTTGGTGCAGCCACTCTGCACTGGTTTCCCTGCTTTGGGAATATAATTAACCTTTACATCGTTTCATAGATCCGGAACATACGAGATAGTCAGACACGCAGTATAAATCTTCTCAAGAATCATATAAATACTTGGCGAGGCATAACCACCTTGCTAATGAGATCCAGATCCGGAGTGGCAAAAGGCCGAGTGTCATCAAGATCACCGTCGATGGTACCCATGTCTTTGCAACCCGGGAAGTGAGTCTCGACTAGGAGAGTCTCAGAACCTGAGTCCGTCCACGCTCCATCCTGCTTCTTAATACTACCGATGGACTTCGGGTCCTTGGATAGTAGTTTTCGAAACCTAGCAGCGTCGTTAACTCCTTATATCGACTCACAGAAATTTACACATGACTTTTTCTTCGCGCGTTTTATCTCACTCTTATATTTATTGAAACGAACTCTATAGGAGTTCCAATCAGTGTCGAGTTTAGACTTATGCGCCCTGTTATACAGTCGTCTGGTACACCACACTGGCCGAGATTTCTTCCCAGGATGTGTGAGCGGAGAGGATTCCTTATGGCAACCTAGGAGAACATCCGTAAGATATTTACGGCCCCGTTGAATTCCACAGCTGTTCCTAAGTTTGTGTTAAGAGTCAGCTGGGAGTTCGTTAGCTCCGTAAATTTCTCCCAGTTTGTTCTCCTTGGATTCCGCTAGGGCTGTTGTCTATCGCCGTCAAAAGAGTACTCGAAGAGAATCTTTAAATGATCCGAAAAGGGACATTCACCTTCCCCGTCTTGTGTTCCACCCTTACAGTACACATGTCACCATTGCTGTAATTAGATAGAAAGATTAGATTTAAGCTCTTCTTACATACTATACATGTTCTCACCTTGTCCCCCATGGACGCGGCGAAAATATCAAAGTTGGCATTCCTTAGTCCAGAAAGTTGGCAACTCTGCTTGTGTTAAGACGTTTTTATTTTCACAGTGCGATCGTTCTCCAATAAAACAAGCATTTAAATAGGAAACATAAATTTGTTTGCCTTGAGTGTTATCCAAGTGAAAGAACTTAACAATTTGCATAAGAATATTGTGGAATATGCCTGGAAAACAGAGAAAAAGTTTAAATAAAAACAAAATAATATGTGCTCATTGCAAATCACAAATAGGTGAAAATGATGACTCCATGCAATGTGATGTTTGTGAGAAAACTCTCCATACGCTCTGTACGAAGATGGACAAAAAGCAAATAGATAGACTCATTAAAGATGATTCTCTTGAGTATAAGTGCTTTTTATGTATGCCAAGCGAAGTTTCGTTGTCAAGTGAATTAAGTGAGATAAAAACTCAACTCACTCAATTGCGTGAGATAAAAGAGACTATGCAATTTATGTCGTCTCAGTATGACGAAATATTAAAAGGTGTTGTTAAAAACAAAAAGAAGATTGAAGTCTTGGAGAAAGAGAACCGGAATTTGCGGGAAGAAGTAAACAACCTGAAATCATCTGTTAAATTTTTAAATGACAATCGCGTTAAAAACGATTGTGTGATAAATGGACTACAAAGGAAAGAGAACGTTGAAGCTATTGATGTTGTTATGGAGATTGCACAAAAAATCGAAGCTAACATAAACAAAGAAAATATAGATGATGCATTTTTCGTAAACAAAAATGCAGGTAATAAATCGTCAGTGGTGATAAAATTTGTGGATTCGAAATCGAAGAAAAAATTTATGGATAATAAATCTAAGCTACAAAGATTTGATGTCATGAAAGGAGTGTATGTAAATGATTTTTTGAGCAGAGAGTCGTTGCAACTCCTAAATTATGCCAAAGCTTTAAAAACTGTGGGCTATAAATTTGTTCATGCTAAATATGGCAACATTTATGCAAAAAGAGACGAGCATTCGAAGGCGATTCGTATAGACTCAATGAAAGATGTTGATGTTATTTTATATAAACGGGCAGGAATTTCCTCTTGTCAACGAAGAATTGCAGTGGATGAGGAAGAAATAAATACTGATGAAGATTGTGAAGAAGATGGCTCGTTTGAATCACCAAATTAATGCACAGGAATTAGTGTTTACATGAAATTGTTCAAATATTAATACATTTTATTGGAATCTAATTACTTTTATAACGTAAATACTTTTAACGAATTATCAAATAATCAATTGGATAAACATTTTATTAATATTTTGTCTTTCAATGTGAGAAGTATTTCTTCAGTCAATAAGTTTAATGAATTTAAAACAATTGTTACTGAGTTTACTAATATTCCGAAGATTATTGGTGTTCAAGAAACATGGTTTGATAGGAAGCTTACCAATATATATGCGTTAGATGGATTTAATGCAATTCATTGTTGTAGGAAGGATACTTATGGTGGTACTACTGTGTATGTTGAACGAAATTTACAATTTGAAGTTTTAATTAATCAGAGTGACAATTTCGTTGATGTTATAGCCTTTTCATTGCCTGGTATAGCTCATTATATTCTCTATTTACAGATCGCAAAAGTGTTCATTTAACATGTTTATAAACAAATTGGAAACATTTCTATCCGAAAATAGCAATTCCCCGTGTATATTTATGGGAGATTTTAATATATATAACCAAAGACGTATTCTTATTGACACTTTTGCTGCAGTAAATCTGGAACAATGCCACACGCTTGTAACTCGTCCATTTAGTAAATCATCTATTGATTGTGTTTTCAGTAATATACTTCAGATGGTGTCAGTAAATTCTATTGAAAATAAATTTACGGATCACAACATGATTGTTTGTACATTGAAGAAATTTGTGTCGGAATTAGGAACTACATGTGAGAAACGGTTTAAGATAGATTATGAAGATGTTGGAAAATTTCTTGATGCCCAATTAAAAATTGATGGGTATGGTAAATGCTCTGAATTAAGTAGCCAACTAATAGATACGTTTTCGTCTGCGATTCAACAATGTTCTACGATTTCTATGAAACACGTTAATATTAAAAGGAAGATCAATCCTTGGATGTCTGATGCCCTAGAATGTTTAATTGATTATAAAAATAAATTACTATCAAAACGAAGGAACAATAGGGATAAAAAGAATATATCAGATGTAATAAAAATATTAAGTAAAGTAATTAAAAAATGTAGTAAACAATTAATTGATAATTATTACAAATATAACATAGAAAAGTGCAATGGAGATATAAAGAAGACGTGGAGATTTCTAAACAAACAGTTTGGAAAGAACAATCAAACCATACCATGTATCTTATCAGAGACCGGTGTAGTTTTGAAATCTGACAATAGAAAAGTGCAATGGAGATATAAAGAAGACGTGGAGATTTCTAAACAAACAGTTTGGAAAGAACAATCAAACCATACCATGTATCTTATCAGAGACCGGTGTAGTTTTGAAATCTGACAATGAAAAAGCAACAAACTTTAATAATTATTTTTCAGATTCTGTACATAAGTTACGTTCAAAAATAGCAGCATTTGCAACAGACGATATAAATATGTTTCGTACTCTTGTACAAACAAACACAAAATTTTGCATTGAACCAGTATCATGTGATGTTGTAGAAAATATACTTGATAAATTAGAGAGATATAAAGCACCAGGATTTGATAGAATTACATCCGGATTGCTATTAACAAGGAAACATGCGGTAGCTCAAATATTGACATTAATTTATAATTTTATGTTATATGAATCAATATTTCCTCATATTCTAAAATTGCAAAAGATAACACCGATTCCGAAATGTCCAAATACCCAACTGATTCAAAACTATCGTCCAATAACTACAATTTCCATTGTTTGTAAGGTAATTGAAAAGATTATCTTTATGCAGCTAACGGATTATCTCGAAAGCAATAATACAATATTTGAACGCCAATATGGGTTTAAGAAGGGTACAGGCACAACCGATTGTGTTGTTGATCTTATAGACTGTATATGTGATGGATTAGATAGGGGTTATAGTGGCGTGGCAGGAGTATTCTATGATCTTACTAAGACCTTTGATTTGGTGGATCACGATATCCTAGTGCGAAAACTTGAAGTGATTGGACTTTCTTCCAATACACTTTTATTGTTCAAAAGCTATTTGAGTAATAGGAAACAATATGTTCAGATAAATTCTGATACAAGCAACACACTTCCAGTGTCATGTGGAGTTCCCCAAGGTAGCGTTCTTGGACCATTATTGTTCAAAATTTATGTTAATGATTTAAAAAATATAAATTTTTTTGGTAAACTATTTATGTTTGCAGATGACATTAGTCTTATTTATAATTATAATTACACAAAGGTATTACAAACTCAAATAGAGTACGATGCTTCCATTCTGTGTGAATTTTTAAGAATCAATAAGCTGTTATTAAATCCAAGCAAAACAAAATTGGTTAGATTTAGACCATATGCTCCAAGGAATGATGATGTAGTAAGCGTACACATTGATGGACATGAGATCGTTGAATCTAAGAGTGTACAATATCTTGGAATGCACATAACTCAAAATTTGCTATGGGAAGAGCATATTTGTAATCTAAAGACCAAGTTGGCATCGGGTATAGGAATTTTATATAAATTTAAAAACAAACTTAGCACTAATATAAAAATGATGATTTATCAGTCACTAATTCACTCTCATTTAACATATTTACCAATGGTATATGCAGTAAGGAATACGGCGTCTTTGAAATCGTTACAGGCTACCCAAAACAGAGCATTAAAAGTTGTTTTCAACCTACCAATGAGATATCATACATCAGACTTGTTTACAAATTATGCTATCAATGTACTCCCAATCAAAGCATTATACAAACAACAAATAAACCAATATGTATTTAAGTGTGTTAATAAAATTGGGTTTCACACTATAAACTTAAATTCAAATCTAACTGTCACAAATCGAATTACAAGACAAGCTACAAATTTAAATATGGTTCGTTGCCGTCTAGAGTTAACCAAACAACGCATCACATATGTTGGTCCAAAAGAATTTAACATGATTCCATTGTCATTTAAAGAAAATTCGGATTTTTCCCGCTTTAAACGGGAGTTAAAAAAATACCTTATTGAAAATGTTGAAATACTTCTATCATTGTAGACCTTTATGAATTTTTTTAGAGCGAAGTAAAATTATACTTGTTTATTTATTTTAATGAAATATAATTGTTAATATTTGCCAGCTAGCCTCAAAAAAAGCCATACTGGCGCTGAGGCATAATTAAACTGTAATAATATTGATAATGAAATAAAAAATAATAATAATAAAAAAAAAACCATATTATTATAAATATATGGCTCCGCTGCAAGGTTAGCTCCTTCCCAGAGCGCGCCAAAGCCACTAACAGTTTCCACAAGGAAATCCTTGGATTTCTTGTTTAAACAGTTAATGACTTTGGCACCCTTCTGCATTAAGGCACTACCAAACTGTCGGTCCCCTTGGTCCGTCCCTGAGGATCAGTTTTGTCTATGATTGCCACAAGAAGGTCTTCTTCGGTGACTACCTTAGCTGGTCTATCATACGGCTTGCGCTGTCGTTGACTACGAGCCTTGGAGGTCGCCTTTCCAGGGGAGGTTGAAGCCTTCTCCGTACTTGGTCGTTTCTACGCCGTTTGTTGTCCAACGCAAGCCGCATAAGAGGTAGAAGGGTCTACCAGACGAGAAGTCATCGTCTTCTTGGGTGAGGGTTGCGGACCTTCTGATAACTTAACATGCCATGCCTCAATCCTCGAATATGTTTCCCTCTTTTATTTGCACATGTATAAAATGTTATGTGGATACGCCAGAGAGCCTCAATTGTGATAGGTCGTTTGTTGTGAATGTATTGAAATTGTGGTATCAGTTGCCTCTGAGCCTTCGTAAGTTTACCTTTTCTATTATTTGGTATAAGAGAAAAGTTCCGTTACAGAACCTAAAATAATGTACTCATTTTACATGTTTTGCAACTTTTTACTCGAAAACCGTTCCTCAACCCACAAAACTGGTAAAACATTGAATCAAATTTAAGAGGACACAAAAAAACGGCGTTCTCTTTGTAAAATTTTTACTCGAGAAATTTGGCCGAGTAAACAGGAATGCCTACTTCTGATTGGCCGTTATGTTGATTTTGAAGTATTGCCATCTAATTTTGGCATATTTACTAGATTTGCGTTCCCAAACTTTTCCAATTATTTTAAACTCTGAGAGTAATTTTGAAATGTTTCCCTTTTACTAAATTTACTATTAAAAAAGTACTGGAACAGACCAAAAGTGTTATTTTCTCATACAGTATTTTTCGGTTAATTGACCCTACGGTTAATTGGTTTCCACGCTTAATTGAACCACATGATGGGGCAAAAATATTTCATAGGAAAATACATGTACATTTTCTCGGACAATTAAACCCGGTTAATTGATTTTCCCGCTTAATTGGTTCAAAATTCATGTCATCAAAAATAAATTTCCTTTTACTTTTCACCGGTTAATTGCATAATAATAATTGAAAAATAATCTGCCATTTTTTTACATACATATTTGACATAATTTGTGAAAAAGACTAGGTGGGACCTCTATTAATTCAAAACATATGTTTATTGCTAAGGAAAAACTGCGAGAAAGCGTAATTTGTATTTGACATTGAATTTTTTTAAATCATTAGTAGCTTCAATTATACGCGTGTAATTGAACAAACTATTAAGCTGGTTCGGATAATTGGTTCCTCGGTTAATTGAAAAATTTGTGCAAATTTTGATGGGCAATTAACCGAAATATACTGTATTATGCGTTGGATATTTTTACCAAGCTTAATTAAGTATTATTATTGAAGTATATATATATATAAGTGCCCGTTACTTCGTATGCGGAAAGGGAATGCAAGAAAATATATATTTCATATGGAAATCATGAATACCGTACAATTTGTTGTACTAAGTAAGTAAGAATTTATAAAACTACATCAATCCTACACTATAGAAGTAATCTTAATTCCTTCAAAGTCCAAATTGTACCAAATTTAGTACTTTTGGTACAAATTTCCAAATATACTTCATTCCTGCTTTCAAATAGTAATCGTAAGTCTTTTCATTAAAAACCTAATTATACCAGATTTTGTACCATTCTGTGCTTTTCGTACCAATATTCCAAACCTATCTCAATATTCCATAAGTACGAATTTCTAAAACTATGCACTCCTATAATAATCTTAAATCCACATTCAAGGGATACATCTCTATCCGTTCAGCATCATCCAAATCCAATTCCACACTCCAACATTAATTTCAATCACATATATTCAAATTGTACCATATTTAGTACTTTTCGTTCTTATAAGTTCGAATGTCCAAAACTGTCTTAATCCTTTGCTATAACAGTATTTTTTTTTTTAAATATAAATTTTCTCTATCCTTTGAATCAAATACACAACACATATTTAAGCATTTTCAAAACTCCAATCTCCATGTCTCACCCTACACTCCAACCTTAATTTTAATTCCAAATTTTAGGATTCCCGCTATCACAAGTATTATTCCAAATTATAGGGTTCCAGCTCTCTTCGTTCACCCAAATCCAACATGTACCAAATTTAGTACCATTTAGTACTTTTCGTACACATAAGTACGATTTTTAAAGCTACCTCAATGCTATACTTCAATAGTAGTCCTAGTTCCTTTTAAGGGAAAAAATTGTACTAAATTTAGTACCATTTTGTACTTTTTATATAAATATGTACTAATTTCACAAACCATTTCCACACCTTCCCAACCTTTATTCCAATAAAATTTCAAGATTCTAGCTATATATGTTCAATATATCGACGCCTCCGAACCATAGTATGCTAAGTCTGAAAAGTGAGTTTTTCAGTAGAAGCTTTCAAAGTATGGAAGTTTCTTTAATCGTACGTGCCATGCTAAGTACATTTTTGTTTATAACTTTGGATTGGAAGATGATTACCAAAATTTCAGAGAATGTAAATTAAGGACCGTAGAATGCAGAAACGTAAAGAACTTTAAAACATGCTAAGTCGACTTAGCAAACTATGGTTCGGAGGCGTCGATATATACAATTAGAAAAATAAAGTTTAGTACTTTTCGTAAACTTTTAGGTCGAATTTTCAAAAACCCTTTTGCAAATCTTTCTAACTTTCCATCAGTGGACCACATTCCAAATTTCAGAATTCTAGCTCTTCCCGTTCGCCTAATCCAAAGGGTACCATGTTTGATACATTTTAGTAGTCTTCGTACCCTTCTAGTTCGAATTTCCAAAAACCCAGCCTTATCTCACGCCTACACACCAACAACAACCCACACGTAAAATTTCAAGATTATAGCTTTAGCCGTTTCGTCTGGGCGATGATCTGTCAGTCACTCACTTAACACTAAGCTCTTTTATATATAGATATATAAATATATATTTGAAGTTCAAGAGGGAAATATAGGATTTGTTAATGTAAGATTTCCTTATGATTTCTTTGCCCTCAGCTTTTCTTAACGGATTGGGCTTATGTTTATGGAATCTGATTATATTGTTGCTTGTATTAAATTTAGATCGTAGAACTACTTAATATTATGTACTCTGAATTGATTTTGATTATTCATTGTTTGGACATTATTGTTAATATAAGTCATTGGCCATATTGGCTTTTTTATATTACATTGGATAAAAAAGATAAATGAAACTCGCTGTATTTCAATCAGCTGTTAAAATTAAATTTTAACCGAAGATAGTAAAATAATTTTTTGATTCCTTCCGTTTGTAAAGGAAAATAAAAAAGTATTGGCATGTTATGTTGGCATCTTTTATAGTAAAATAATAAATGAGAACGGCGTTAAAATTCAAGTTTGACTCTGATATTCCTTTATAAAGAGACATTTCATACAAAGCCAACTTAACATGCCAGGCCTGAATCCTCGAGTGTGTTTTCCCTTTACTCTCCGAAATAGAACATACCAAGTAAATGTTACTGGAAAAATTACCAGACACATCTTTTATATGATTTTAATACCAGTCGAAAGCTGTTGTCACACTAGTCATGAATATAAATAAATATCTACACCACGTGTTACACACACTAAAATTTTCATGTTTTAAAACAGGCCGCTCTATTTCTGTATGTATTTTCAAATGAAAACGAAAAAAAATTAGCTGTTTTGTTTGTTTAAAGATAAATTCGGAGAGAGAGAATGAAATTTAATCATGGAAGAAAAAAGTTAAAATTGTATGTAAAATATTAATTTTGAGATACATTAATAATGTCGTAGGTACAGAAAAACTGACAGCAACATGCTCAAAGGCATTGCATAATTATACAAGGTTGTCTCATGCATTCATATGTTTCCAAGTTTTTTTTTCATAAAATTGTCTTTGACAACATTCTGTTTTACAAATCAAAATATCTTCCTTCGAAACGTACACATATTATGTGTTCAGTGGCAAAACTTGCTAAATCTTGAGAGCAATGTTCAGCCCATGGCACAATGAATAGGTAGTCCATGTAGCGCAGCTGATGTCTTGATTAACTGTCAAAGTGGGTAATTTCTACTTGAATTCGTTATGCAGTGTTGCCAACCATTTCAAATATTATATGGAAAAATTTGACAGATAATCGAGACAAAAACAAAGGTTGTTGTGATACATCACCTTATTATTGCATCATGGTTCAGCCCATGGCATAACTATACAAGGTATTTTCATTTGAAAAATTGATAATGGCAACCCTTCTTAA
>NW_026883174.1:0-45357 GCF_032173495.1 Musca vetustissima
ACCAGGTATTGTCTTTAGAAGTTCTTTAACAAATAAATGACAATCATATGACGAGAAATTATGGAAAAAATAGGAATGAATTTGGGGATGACATAGTTCAAGTTACACTCGTTATGTGCAGCCCCTCTATATTGACCTGTGATATGACAATGGTCGCGGACTTTATCACCATATAACTGCTTATCACAAATATGACAAACTATTGCATTATTAAATGACGATTGCTCTGAGCTGGTTAAAGGTGTCATAGGCCGATTTATTACTAAATACTCATCGTGAATTTTCATACATTCATAGTGCAATTTTTCTACAAATTTTTGAGCAGCGTCCTCACCTGAATATATAAAAAATCTATCAAGCTTACTATCGAAAGAACATTTGATATTGAAACCATATGCGCATGGGACATGTTTACTAATTTTACCGTTTAGATCCCCCATATCTTCCAAAACACATTCGAAGTCTGCATAAATAACAAATGGAACATCTAATTGTTTTTTATAATTTTTAAATTCTAAGTTATCTTTACCAGACTCTGGCATTTTTGTAACTACCCGACTACACTCCTTCTTATGTTTATTCATAAGGTCTAACCTAGCTGTATAATAGAAACACTGATTACATATTTGTAATCGTGATCCTTTTGATGAAAGCTGCCTTGATAGTAATCTGAAAAGAAAAAAATATAATATTATTTTTGATTTTATACATTCCTTTTTAATAGTATTACTCACCTTGAAACATCTTTTACTAAAATATAGTGAGCCTTCTCATCCTCCTCTAGCAAAATCAGGTTGATGTGAGTAGTTTTTTCTTCTATGGTGTTATAAAAGGGTCCAACAACCGAGTCTGTTGATTTATTATAACCAAACACATTCACACTTATGTTGTGGTTATTTTCTTCGAAGGTTCTAATATTAGTCAATTCCAATGGGAATTCTAAACCTTCGAAGTTTAAAACAATGCCATTATTTAATGTTATTTTAGAAGCATTTATATCTTCTACGTTGTATGAAGCAGTTTTTGTTTTATATTGTGATGTGTTTGTTTCCAACGCAGCAATTATACACCACTTAAAACAATAAATATCATTATTCTTCATATTCCAGCAAGCTTTCTTTTTCTCCAACATTTTTGGTGTTTTAATAAATTCGGAACCCTTGACAGGTGATGATTTATTAATATTCAATTCCATATTTATAATTTTTGATAGCGCCCATCCAGAATCTCTTTCTTGAAATTCTGACATTTTATTTTTAATAGAGTCAATATGCGTTTTGAACGCATCATTGACATCATCAGACACCGTCAGTTGCATCATTTTTGTCGAATGGTTCATATTCATTTTTATGATTTTATCGTCAGAGATCTTTATATATTCTGCTATTAACACAATATTAAACTTTATTAGAGTAAGTTCAGCCACGACTTTTACTAATAATAATTCAACTGATTTATATGATTCAGAGAAAAAATTATTAATGTCGATTTCAGCCTTTTCCGATTTATATTTGTATGTCCTAATTCGGTTTTGGAATCCACTTTTAATTAAAGTGATTCTGTCACTAATCACCTGCACACTTTTTGCTTGATGGCTGTTAGTCTTGCAATGTTTAACCCATAATCTGGCAGGTATATTAACATTACAAGACTCGCACATTTGATATGCCCTTGATGTACTAGGTCTCTCTTGCTCTTCTTGTTGATGTGAAATTGGTTGTTGTTGTTGATATTGATGGGGTTGTTGTTCTTGATGTTGCTGTTGTTGATATTCATGTTGTTGCTGTTGTTGATATTCATGTTGTTGCTGTTCTTCTTGTTGCTGTTGATATTGATGTTGCTGCTGTTGTTGATATTGATGTTCTTGCTGTGTAGTGTTGTTGTTGATATTGATGGGGTTGTTCTTGATGTTGCTGTTGTTGATATTCATGTTGTTGCTGTTGTTGTTGATATTGACGGGGTTGCTGTTATTGACGTTGTTGTTGTTGATATGCTTGTAGTTGTTGATAATAATGCTGCTGTTGCTGATATAATTGTGGATTTATATCCATTCTTTGAGGTTGCTGATGTGGGTGGTTAATTGCAAAATGTAATTTTAATGCTTTAGAATGCATTACAACAATATTGCATATATGGCAAACCTTATGTAATTGGCAATGATGTTTACAAGAAGATCTGTTCGCCAATTGTTGACCACAGAAATTGCAAACAAAGTTCATGGGAGCCATTATTATTTCCTTTTTTTTAACGAAAAAAAAAATATTTGAAATATTTGAAAATGAGCTGTGTCGAAATGTATTCTTTATAAGTTTCAACATAAAGTGAAGGTCTTTTCAATTTTCAAATAAGTGTAGCCTTTCTACCAACGTAAAACATGATTGACGAATCAAAACTGGAACCAGTTTTTCATTTTGTAAATCAGAATTATATTTATATTATTGAGTAACATGATCACGTATCAAAACCTTCCCCAATATTTTTTTTGATTTTATTTTTCCCACACAAAAAGGTTCAATACCTGTTTAGAATATTAATTAAGAACAACATAAGAACATAAATGCATTCTAACACCGGTGGTTAAACAAACGATAGCAGGTGTCTGTTAAACTAATACCTGCTAACAAGAAACAATACATACATACCTGTTGATTTTTTTATTTTCTTCAATGGATATGTGACAAACATCGGTATTGTCAATTTAAAATAAAATGTAAACATTATGAAAAAATCGGATATCGAATCACTTAATTAGAAAGACCTTTTTTCATTCTCATAATCATAGCGATCTGATTTCCATCCTTTCTCATATACTTGCACTCTATTCACATTCGTTGTGCAATAGAAATGAAACACGTATAGATATCAACCTTCATATACAAATAGATTTACCACTTTTTTGACTTACAAATTACCTTACTTTTGTACTCGCTTTCTTATAATCACAATAAAAACATAATATTCTAATTTATATTCAATTAACATAATCCATTATCTCAATTTCTCCCTTTTTTCTTAATTATACATAATTTATTATGTAACCTATCAATTTTTATCTTTTTTTGGAGAAAATTCTCCAAACAACGATTAACCTAAATTTAGTATTTGCTATACTAGACTAATAATAGCAACAAAATTAGAATCAATGGATGAAGATTGGCACAATGGCATTTGAAAGTGTATACTTTACAGAAAGTGATGAAATTAAAAACAAATAGAAGAAGTAAAAATGCTAATGACGCTAGAAGCGATTTAACAGACCCTTCACTATTTCACAACTCAGGCCAGTATCCCCCAAATACCGCATTTAATATGTCGGATATTTATATTGAAGTTGTGGTGTACGTTGGAATTGCAATTTTCGAATTTCGAAAAAATGAATGTTGTGCTGAATTGTGCTAGGTTTGTGCCAAATTGTGCCGTATTTTTTTCAAAATTCGAAAAACTAAGGAAGATATTCAAAAAAAAAAAAACATTTTTTTTTTCATTTCACAGAATTGCAATTTTCGAATTTCGAAAAAATGAAAGTTGTGCTGAATAAAGCTTTTTTTTCGATATCATGTACTGTTTTGGAAAAAATCGATATTTTCGAACGTACAAGCACACAATTGTGCCGTTAAAAACTTTTCAATATCTCTTGTCATTTTCGAAAAAAATACGATTTTCAAACATATGCCAGAAATGCAATTTTCGAAATTCGAAAAAATAAAAGTTGTGCTGGATTGCGCTCGCCGAGCACTTAATTGTGCCATGTAATTTTTTTTGAATATCTTTAACCGTTTTCAAGTTTTTGCAATTTCGAATATATTATATGAAACCAGTATTTTGTATGAAAAATCTTTGTAAATTTGGTAAAAATTGCAAATATCAAAATGCGCTAAATTGTGTTGAGTTATGCTCGCCTTGCACAATTTTTTGTCCATACATTACAGATTTCTATCGCTACTCGTTACTCGCTAAAATTGAAAAATCCTTATAATTTCCATAAAAATTTGAATTTTTGAAATGTGAAATCAGCACAATTTAGTGCATTTCGATATTTGCATTTTTACCAAATTTACAAAGATTTTTAATACAAAATACTGGTTTTATATAATATATTCGAAATTGCAAAAACCTGAAAACGGTTAAAGATATTCAAAAAATTTAAACGGCACAATTATGTGCTCGACGAGCACAATCCAGCACAACTTTCATTTTTTCGAATTTCGAAAATTGCATTTCTGGCATATGTTTGAAAATCGTATTTTTTCGAAAATGATAAGAGATATTGAAAAATTTTAAACGCCACAATTGTGTGTTCTGTTAGCACAATTCAGCGCAAATTTAATTTTTTCGAAATTTGAAAATTGCAATCCTGTAATGTGTTTGAAAATATCGATTATTTCGAAAACGGTACATTATATCGAAAAAATTAACGGCACAATTGAGCACAAATTGAGCTTTATTCAGCACATCTTTCATTTTTTCGAAATTCGAAAATTGCAATTCTGTGAAATTTTTTCGAAAAAAATGTTTTTTCGAATATCTTCCATAGTTTTTCGAATTTCGAAAAAAAAATTACTCATTTTTTCGAAATTCGAAAATTGCAATTCCATCGTACACCACATGTATTGAAGTTCCACCTTGCGACACTCAAGACTTCTATGGAAGTTATGAAGAATTGTCTACATTCAGAGATATGTTTACGGCCATTTACGGTAACCATCCCAGGCTCACCCCAGCTCAAAAACTTTATCATTTGCGTAACAAAACTAATGGTGATGCTGGAAGAATTGTAGATCGTTACCCCTTATCGTTTCAAAGCTTTTCCTTGGCGTGGGAAGCTTTGAAGATTCGATATTAAAATTTAAGAGTTTTAGTGGACAAACAGTTAAATATTCTTTTTAACTTTGCTTCAGCAAAGGTAGAAAATTGTGATGAAATCAAAAGAATTCAATCAACAGATATTGACTGTCTGGCTTTTTTAAAAGCTCATAGCCTAAAAGTAGGCCAATGGGATCCAATTTTAATTTATTTGTGCTCAACTAAATTTCCGGTTGATACATTAACATCATGGGAACAATCGCTGGAATCCCATTCAGAGCTCCCAAAAATGGAAGACTTTTTCAGAAAGAGACATCTACTGTGCATTAAAATGCACAAACTACATGATCAAATAGATGTGTCATGTGTGATAAAAACCACATTCTCAAAAATTGTCCGAGATTTGACAATATGGCAGAGAATCCGAGAAATGAATTTGCTCGGGAAAATATCTTGTGTACGAATTGTTTGAAGAGTGGGCATAACTCAAGAGAATGTTTCAGCGCGCTTAGATGTTTATACTGTAAGAAAAAACACCACACTAAGCTACATACTGGAAATACATATCAGTTACCTACAAGTACGGACTCAGCAAGAATTGGGTTACAAAGTTCCCCGTCGGGAGCAAATATACAAACAATGTCGCATGTCACGACTGCTGACATGCCAAGTACATCCAATTCTTCAGTACAAAGATCAAGGGTAGAATCTAATTTGACAATTAGTGGAGATGATGTTTTGTTACCAACATCGCTTGTAAAAGTCAAGTGCAATGAAAAAACTTTCACAGCGAGAGCTTTATTAGATACAGGATCTAAAAGATCATTTATAACTAGCAAAATGGCAAACCGAATTGGTATTGAAATAAGTGAGTCTAATTTCGACATTAGCGGAATAAGTGGTTCAGTAGTTGCACATAGTAATAAAGCGTGTAACATAAAATTGTGTGGAAGTGCAAACAATATGATAAGCGTAAATGCTTTAGTATTAAAAAGCCTAACAAGTAAAAATCGGACTGAATCTATCCCAATATTTGACCGAAATGAAATACAAGATTTAAAACTTGCAGATCCTGGATTCCTAAAATCAAATGAGGTTGATATGTTAATCGGTAGCGATGTGTTACAATCCATAATATTGAATGGAACTAAAACAAATATCTTTGGGAGTATAATAGCTCAAAATTCAATATTTGGGTGGAACATTTATAGTCCTACGACAAACTACAAGAGAATTTTAGGCAGAGACAATTAAATTTCAGAAGAAAACCATAAGAATACTTTTATAAGCCAAAATAAATTTAAAGTGCCACAACAGCAATAAAGTAATAAAATGAATGAGCAAATGATACAAGTCCTTTCGTCGGAATTGGTACTTGAAAACATATTTGTAATCTTAAAATAATAAAAGTGATTAAAAATGATGTATTTGGCGATTATACAAGTATGTTTAATGGATATATTGTGAGAATTGAAGGAAATGTTCATGAAATTTGTTGAGAACAAACATTGTGTCGCAGACACATTTACTGGTGGTGATGTAATGGCAAATCAACCGCTTGAGCTTGTTGTGCGTTTTTAAGTCAAAAGTCACTTGAGTTGACAAAAATATGATAAAAGATATTCATTTGAAAATGTTTGATGAAATTGGATTTCTTAATTTCACTAAAAAGAAGTTTTCCACTTGAGGTGGAAGATTATAGTAAAATATATGTATAACCACTGGAGGTGGCTAAAGAGGTGATCAAGTTTAATAACATAGATACCTCAAAGAATGAAATTTCATTAAAGAATGAAATTCACTTGAGGCGATAAGAAATATGTAAAAAGTCTACTAAAGTTGGCTACGAAGTTCATACCTTCATTAATTTCCACCAGAGGTGACTCAAAAAAAAAAAAAAAAAAATGTTCAAAGAAAAATTATGAAACTATGTGGTGGACGTTTTGGCTATAAAACTCCAATATTATTTTTCTACTTAAACATTTTAAAATCCTTTCCACAAAGATATATTTTGTATGGTTGAGGATATTCTATACCCTATTATGATTACAACTAGCAAACTATTTTATAATAGAGAACATCAAAATATATTACCCTTTCACTCAGCTTCTGGCATTTATATATGGTTCCCAAAAACATACCAGAAATCGGACCAGACTACCCACAGGGTAGTATTGGATCTCCATATCCAAAAGTAAAGTGATCCCCATATCCAAAAGTGACCTCCAGTTAAAAATATCCATATACCAAAACCCAGTATTGTGAGGTGCATATATTATGGTGACAACCTAACCTGAACTGTGTCATATACAAGTACTAACATCAAAACCTGAAATAACTCGAGAATATGAACCTCAATACAACATAAATTTAAACATACCAAAAATTTGGAAAGCAATTAAGCAATAACACATATGATGCCAAAAAGTTGCAAAATGACCCATAACTTTAATTTCGCTTGAGGGCTCCTATTCTACACATGCCATAAATTATGATCACCATTTCTATATAGCAGTTTCATGTGGTTACATCATCATTAAGCAGAACATCACATATCATACTTGAAGTAAATATACATCCTACTGAATTGAGTCTGCTTTTGGATACATCCAACAACAAGCAATATTTACGATGCACGTTGGGAACCTTTAATTTAAAATTATTTAAATTATAAGAATAATCGAAAATTGAAATTGAAATTCATAGGTCAAGTATGGCGAACACGATGTATCATAACAATTCTTTTCATAATTAAACTTTTTTGTCGAATTTGCATAAATTGTTATATTTCTGGAATTTAAAATATTTCAAATTGATGTAAAATGTTTATTTGCAAAGATATTTTATCGAACGAATAATTAATTATGGAAGGAAATTATATATCGAGATTAACTACCTTTTAAAATTAGATTATAAAATTCATTATTTCCCCCATTTTAAAGGTTTAATGTAAATGTTATCGCATGAGAGAAATTAATATACTTCGCATCCATTGTTGCACCCGCGCAAGGGGCCCGGCATGTTGAGGTTCAATCGATAATGCCATCGGTAAACTAATAGTCGATACCTCAACTATCATTTCAAGTCATCAGAGAATACCAATCCCTAAGGAAGAAGAAGCAGAAAGTTAAGCTAGTTTGCCGCTATTAAGAACCGAGAATTGGTAAAAAAAAAACATAAATCATAAATAAAGACCGCCAGAGTCTATGATTAAAAAAAGTGCTTTATTTTAACGTATCATGCTTTTGTACTCCTAGATTCGGGTTCTCAAGGAACATTCATATCAGAACGATTCTTCAACAAATTAAACTTCCGCATCAGCGTACCAACGTTCAAGTTTCTTAATAATTCGACAGCTGCTTCCGTTAGAAAATTATGTTCTCCTGTGTTGTCCCTCTATTTAATGATTCCGTTCATCTTTCCGTGCAAGCATTCGTGGTTCCACATTTGGATGTAAATCTTCCGACCCACACTTCTTCAAAAGTTCAAACATCGAAATCCTCATATGGGGTGACTTTCTTCCTAACATCATGCGTGCTGGGGTAATGCGCGATATTTGCCACTCCTTAATGGGACAAGAAACCAGCTTCGGATGGATTTTAACTGGCCCCGTTCTGGATTTCTCTCCAATAGAGAATTGTCATTCCTACGAAGTTGAGAACCTTCCTAGAAATAAATTTCCCTCTGTCTCCGATGAATATTGTGAGGAGCTCTACGTTTCCACTACAAAAAGGAATAAAGATAGTGGGTATGTCGTTCGTCTTCCTTTCAACCAAGGTTTCCCAGAGAAAATGGGCCTTGATCACTCCCGTTCAAGAGCTGTAAAACTATTCCTTCGCAATGAGAGCCGACTTCTTCGTAATTCAGACTGTAACAAGGAGTATGATTCGGTACTTAATGAGTACGCTCAGTCGAAACACATAGTCCCAGTTCCTACTCCATGTTATTATAGTTATTCACGCCGTTATTAAGGCGGAGAGCTTGACCTCGAAGGTTCAGGTGTTCTTTAATGCTTCATCCGATACGTCCAATGGTCACAGCCTGAACGATGTTTTGCACAATGTTCCGGTGTTGTAATCTGACTTGACCACTTTACTTCTCAAATGGCGTTTCTTCCGAATTGTATTCAATGCGGACACCGAGATAATGTACCGCCAAATTCTTTTTCATCCAGATCATACTCCATTCTAATGTATCATATTCCGCAACCACCCAGGTGAAAACATTTATGATTTCGAGTTACAAACTGTCACTTTCTGTGTCAAGTGTGCTCCGTACTTGCCTATTCGCACTCTTCTCCAACTTGCTGACGATGTTCAAGATTTATATGGGATTGCAAGCAAGATTTTTCATAATTTCATGTACGTCGATGATGTGATTTTTGGATCCAATTTCATTTTGACCGCCATTCGGTCAAAAGCCGAACTCAAATCAGCACTAGATTCCGCTGGCTTTCAGCTTCGAAAATGGACAACTAATTCGAAAGATATTCTTCCAGATCTTCCCAATGAGCATTTATTTCATGTAGCCTTGTCATATTCTTATACCAATAGGGAGATCCTGTCTCAGATATTCAAATTATTCGATTCCGCCGGTTGGCTTTCGCCATGCATACTTGTAGGGAAAGTTATTATGCAGAAGATATGGTCCGATTATGCAGAAGATATGATACGATATGTAAATCCCTCAACATTGTCAGAGTGGAAATTATTCCAGTCAAACTACTCATTTTACTCCTTCGGCTGGCATTCAGTTGAATGGCTTTTGCGATGCATCCAGAAAGGCATACGCAGCCGCTTTTTTAACTGCGAATAGCTATTGATACGTCCATATTCACTCACCTGGTGTATTCCATGATAAGAGTTGCTCCAGTGAAAACACTTTCCATTTCTAAATTTAAACTTTGTGGGGCTGTTCTAGCAGACAATATTCCTTGTTCTGCTATACAGACTCCCCTATTGTCCTTTCCTGGCTTTCCAATCCTCCTGTTCACTGCCAGACGAGGAGCTAAATTCTGTGCGTGTTAATTTTCCTTGTTTCTAGTCAACCATTTCATCATACCAACGAGCGCTAAGGGTATTTTCCTATGTGTATCGATTCATTCATCGTACCCATCCATGGTGTCGTTCGACATTCTCATCCTCTTTGCAGTTGTTATATGATTGAAGGTCGTAAAGAGATCTTTTCATCCACTTCGCTTCCGAGCCAGAAATAATTTATTGATGCTGATGGACAGATCCGTTCTTGTGGACAGTTAGATTCGCCACCTGTCATTCCTTCAATATTATTCTAATTTATTCCTGCTTTTCTTTGGTTTTTTCGTACACATTCATATATTGCATTTATTTGTTTCCGTTGTTTTATCCATTGCGCTTTCCTTTACCACTAGATGGCACTGTACAAAGAAGAAAATACAAAGAATAACGTATTTTTTAACCACTTTTTGATATTTGGAACGCATTAGCTTGGGAAATTATCCTATTTCCTCCCGTTCTTCGTTTGTTATCTACTAGTTTCTTGTTCTAAATCAATTTGCATTAAGTTTTACTGAGCGATAATTTCCTTGGGAGACTTCATTCGCCAAGCTGATCGTCTGGTCACTTTCAATGCCGAATTAGTCGGTGGTAATGTTCCCATGACGTCTGCCCAATTCATGAATATACATATTTCGGAAGGTAAATCCTTATGGACAGAAATGCAGAGGCCGCCTCGAAGCTCGAGACATTCCAGGCCAAACACAATAGTGCCTATATCACTTATTGCGAGTGCTTGGCTCGCCTTACACAGTTGTCTGAGGATATCCAAAGGCAAAAAATTCCTTCTGTTTCACCTCCGAACCCTTCGTCCCAGAGTCCTAATCCTATAATCAATAATGATCACGGTTCAAATTATTCGTTCAATCTGGCTCCATGGGATGCAGAAGCTTTTAACGGGGATTATATGTCATAGCCCACGTTCCGAAATATGTTCACAGCCGTGTACATAAAAAATTCTAGGCTCAGTCCAATCGAACGATTGTTTCATTTGGCTCAGAAGACTAAAGGCGAAGCTGGAGATGTTGTTCAACATTCACTTTTGACAAATCAATGTTTTCAACTGGCTTGGAAAGGTTTGTGCGATCGTCTCGAAAGTTATTTTAATCTTCCTCTTATTAAGTCCGAGTCAGCAATAGCAGTTAAGTCATTGCAACGCGACATAAATTCTTGCATTGCTGCGTTATCGCTGTTGTGTCGGAATTGTTTCTCGAAAACTCACCACGCAATGAATTGTACGAGCAAATATAATTGTTTTGAGTGTTAGAGGCGGCACGACACTATGCTTCATGAGCGTTCGTCAAGTGGTCATCCATTCAATCTACCTACGAGCTCTACTACTTTAAGCCCAAACTCCACTCTTTTGGCTGGAAATCTTCCGACCAACACGATATTTGCCACTCCTTAATGGGACAAGAAACCATCTTCGGATGGATTCTAACTGGCCCGTTCTGGATTTCTCTACAACAGTCACTTTTACTTCCAATTTCTGCTAGGTCTCCTTAGTCAAAGAGAAGTTAGACTGCATCCTGTTACCAGCCCTTTCACACTTCTATATATATATATATATATTTTATGAATTTTTTTGTAAACAAGAGAGATTGCTAGTTTTTGGTTTAATTTACGGTTACGATTAGACTACTAAATCCATTCGATCTCAAATGTCAATTCCATTTCGTATACGCCACGTCAATCCTGTTCAAAAATCCACTTTATTATATTTGACGTATACGCTATGGAATTGACATATGAGATGGAGTGGATTTCGTAAATCTAAACGCATCTTAAATCAATGTTCTAAGACAAATTGTATAAGTTTGCGACTCCTCAATGGGACAAGAAATCATCTTCGGATGAAATCATTCTAATGTATCATATTCCGCAACCACCCAGGTGAAAACATTCATGATTTCGAGTTACAAACTGTCACTTTATGTGGGCTGAACTCAAATCAGCACTAGATTCCGCTGGCTTTCGAATTTCAATGTGTATCAACTTTTTGCCATTCATTTCAATGGCTTTTGCGATGCATCCAGAAAGGCATACGCAGCCGCTTTTTACGTGCGAATAGCTATAGGTACGTCCATATTCACTCACCGTGTGTATTCCAAGATAAGAGTTGCTCCAGTGAAAACACTGTCAATTTCTAAATTGAAATTTTGTGGGGCTGTTCTAGCAGACAAGATTTCAGAATATTCCTTGTTCTGCTGTACAGATTCCCCTATTGTTATTTCCTGGCTTTCTAATCCTCCTGTTCACTGCCAAAATTATTTCATTCAACAGAAAGGGACGTGGAGCTAAATTCTGTTCGTGTTAATTTTCCTTGTTTCTATTCAACCATTTCATCATACCAACGAGCGCTAAGAGTATTGTCATATGTGTATCGATTCATTCATCGTACCCATCCATGGCACCGTTCGAGATTCTCAACCTCTTTGCAGTTCGGTTATGATTGGAGGTCGTAAATAGCTCTCTTCATACAGTTCGCTTCCAAGTCTGAATTAATTTATTGATGCTGATGGACTGATCCGTTCTTGCGGACAGTTAGATTCGTCACCTGTTATTACTTACGATGATAGGCGTCCGATCACATTCCCCTACAGATACATGTTCTCAAGGTTATATGTTAATCTTGACTATCCTAGCACAATGCATGCGAAGAACACACTATATTCATGCCTATCATAGTTTACCAATAAATGCACTATTGTTTTTCCTTCTTTCGAAAAAGAACAAACTTTCCTTTTCAGGAGATTTTAGTATCCAGTGGCGACAGACATATATAGCATTTCCAGATTAAATGAAACCTTTTCCAAATTAAATTAAACCTTTTCCAAATTAAATGAAACCTTTTCCAAATTAAATGAAACCTTTTCCAATTGAAATGAAACCTTTTACAAATAGAATGAAACCTTTTCCAATTGAAAGGAAACCTTTTACAAATAAAATGAAACTTTTTCTAAATTAAATGAAACCTTTATTCTTATCTAAGGAAATATAATATTTGTAGTAATTTTAAACCAATATTTGAAAATTAAATCAAAGAATATTAACAAATATAATTATATGGCTATGTAATTAACATAAATATTCTTTAATTCGGTGTGATTTCATTTAATATCTTTACTACATAAAACTAAATAAATAGTAATACAAACTGGGGTATTTCTTGACATTTTAATAAATAAATATTTAAGAACAAGAATTGAATACCCGGTCCTAAATGCGAAATACATATTTGACTTAATAAATTGTTGATGATAAGGTAACTGCTTATCTTAATGAAGGGGTTCCCGACTTGCAGCTTGTGGGATTTTCAAAACCATGTCCATAACGTAGTTAGAACAATCTTGCCGAGTAAGCTTTTGAATACTTGCTACACGGTATCACGCTAACACAAGTAATACTAGTGTAATATATAGATTGTATTTATTTAACCTGTGGTGGAGAAACAAATGTATTCAAGTAATGTACACTATAACACGTCATCTAAATAATTTTATTTAATAGCGATTTATTATTATTATTTTATACATTATCCCTGCAAGCATTTGGAAGTGAGTTGTGAGTTAAATGTGCCTCATCGTAATATTGGTTCTAGACCCAATGTTTCTTTAGACCGTTACAGAAAATTCTGATTTCATCCAAACTTTGCCTATCTAATTATTTCTTCCAAACTTAGTTCAAGTGCGTAGATGGGCAATATCGGTCCACTCCTTCTGGTACGTCCCACACAGGGGCTAGGCCTAGGCCTAAATCCGGGCCTTTACGCTATGGTTAAGTCTTGTTTCTCATGAAACCCATCAACTTTACAATAAAGATTGAAAATATTTTTGAAACACTATTTCACGCCAACATTTTGGTCCTTCGAACCGGATATTTACTAGTAGCGTTGTTACTTTCGTAGATTAAACACTTGCATTATCGCTTTCGTCGATCACACTACACGTCTCTCGCTATCGTAGTTAAAGCACGCTAAGGTAAAGTCTTGTTTCTCAAAAAACCCATCTACTTTATAACAAAGATTGAAAATATTTTCTAAACACTATTTCACGCCAACATTTTGGTCCTCCGAGCCGGATAGTTACTAGTAGCGTTGTGGCATTTTGATCCAATCAAGACGGATAACTATCAATAATCTCGCCTTTTCCCTATATTAAAGGAGAAAAACATCACCCCTCACCAAACACAACATTTAATCATCATTATTATTATAGGAAATTTGTAAGAAACTATTCAGACATGATAAAATATCTAAAAGAAGGAGCAACGTTGAATGTTGAGGATCCATTATATACTGGCGTATTTGATCAATTAAAATATATAATTACGAATCCCCCAGACCTAGCCTATGAGAAAACATTTGTTCTTACCACGGACGCTAGCAATGTAGCTTTAGGAGCTGTGTTAAGTCAAAAGGATAAACCAATATGCTATGCAAGCAGAACTCTTAATGATCCCGAAATAAATTATAGTGCAATCGAAAAGGAATTGTTAGCCATAGTATGGGCAACTAAATATTTTAGGCCATGCTTATTTGGTACAAAGCTTATAATCCGGACAGATTATGAACGTTTAAAATGGTTAGCATCTCTAAAGGAACCCAATTCCCGGTTAATCGGATGCAAATCAAATTGGTACAATATGATTTCGATATAGAGTATGTAAAAGGTAAGGATAACAAAGTAGCTGATTTTCTTTGTCGACGGGAACCAAATGATGAAGATCAGGACCACGTAGAAATAAGTCCACTTTTTCAAATAACAGATGATGCCATACATGAAGAACATGCTTTCATGTTGAATAGTGAAGGCATTGTTAATAAGTACAGAACTCGAATCAGAATAATGAATGAAAACCCCTGTGACCATGAAACGATATATGGGAAATACTATATTTTGTACATAGATGGACAAGATGTCCGATATGAGGAATGTTTGGATGATATACTAAAAACTAATGTTAAGAAAGGAAAGAATGGGATTTACTCAAAAATAGAAAACTATTTTTTATTTGTCCTTTAAGTCAAGATTACGTGGACTATTCAATAATAACCCACAATTGAAATTTGTAAAGTGTAAAGATCTAGCTATGGATATAAAGACAGAGGAAGAATTATTTAATGTTATTGACAATATTCACAAAACTAGGAATCACAGAGGAATCCTTGAGAACTTTGAAGATATTAGATATACACATTTTTACCCGAATTTAATCAAATTTATTAACAAATCTATAAATGCTTGCAGAATTTGTAATGAAAATAAATATGATAGGAAACATTTTGGGAAAACCACAATTGCTTATAATGGAAAATGAATTTAATAATGCTTTGATTAAGTTATTTTGTGATGAATATGGCATTGAAACTCATTTTACTACTCCTCATTCTCACACGGGAAATTCTAACATTGAACGAATACATTCCAGTTTGCTGGAACACATTCGAATATTTATACGAGAAGCCGAAAACATGGATGTTGAAGAATTAGTAATAAGAGCAATAGGCTTCTATAACAATACTATTCATTCCACTATCAATCAAAAACCGATGCACTTCATAAATCGCTCTAGAAAGAATCAATGAAAAAGGGGAGAAGTTCCACAATATTCAGGTAAAGATTTGTTTTTGAAAAATCCATTAGCACAAAGACAAAAGGTCGCTAAACGTTTTATTAAATGCAACTTCAATAATCCGAATAAAATTGACTTAGCGAATATTAAAAGACCTTTAAAAACATTTACAGATAATCCACAAATGGATATTCCTGATCATATTGATGTTAGCATTAATATCTAATGGCACTTGTGATGTGCAAATCATCAAAATTGAAACCTAAGAAGGACATAAATATAATGATTAGCCCATAGACCTAAGAACCCATAAATATAATGTTTAGCTATAGGGAACTAATAAATATAATTAATTTAAACGAATTTCAGGATACTATTCTGAAACTTAAAATCAGTATTTCGAAATCTTATTATATTAGTATTAATTAATATTGTGTTAAATTTAAACAACTGGATCATTTATTAAGGACATTAAAAATACATGTTAGGGGAGAAAGAGAAACAGACGAGGACTAATATATGTCGGTGGCAGGGCAGTAAATTGGTTATTTGGAAATAGGGACGATCAGGATAGAAACACGAAAACAACTTTTTCCTTACAAATGAAGAAATTGACAATTTCGATATTGGCAGCTTGAAACTAAAATATATTAGAAGTAATATGGGACGAATAAAGAAACTGCTGTAGCATTTGGTTGTTTCAATACGTGTGTTTTCGTAAGAGCCATATTGTATTGCCTGTTCCTGACCAAAATGGTTTACAGATAAATATACAAATGACCAGATCATCCAACATTAATAAAATAGCATACATAATTGGTAAAGAAAATGTATTACATAAAATGAGAATTGCCAATAAAAGTATATCTAACATATTAAATTATCAATATGATTACTGTTCTAAAATTAAAAATATAAAAATATAATTGTCATAGACTCAAATGATAGCTTATTTGATGGATGTTTAAATTTCTTTCATCCATTAAAAGGTCATTATTTAATAAAGGTCAACATTGTAAAATAACACTGAATAATTTTCAGATTGTAAGCTTTGAAAGTCGATTAAATATCATTATACCAAATACGAATATATTACCTGTAAAATGTTACACAGTTGTTACCAGAAATGAGATTTTCTAATATTGACGAAATTGAACACATTGTAAACAAAACTAATTCAAACTTTAATCTTTATATTATATACATGCTACTAAAAGCATTTATACTATTTTATATATTAATTAAATTTTTAAAATACATTAAAATTCGAAGGGACTCGAATCTTAACGAAGGGGAAGTTATTTATATATTATAAACATACAAAGTGTAAAATATTTTTGAGAGACTTTAAATGTACTCTTAAAAAGTCAGTTGTCTATACCGCTTTACAAAATACAATAAAACATCAAAAGTTAGTTTTATTTAGTTTTATTTAATCACAGCCCTAAGCTACTTCTGCGGTTAAACATAGATCAAATTCATGCATTCTTCGTCAAAATTAATCCCATTCATTACGCTCATGTCCCAAATTTAGAAGTGGCTAAAACACAATGTTGTTGCTTAAAATGACTCTTTGTAGGACATTCCGTCAAGAATTGTGCCAGTAGCCATAACTGTAATATTTGTGAATATCGACGTCATACTTTGTTGCATACCATATACTTCTCCTCAATCATCCGGAATTGGTTCTCATCAGTCCTCTAGTATTGGTTCTCCCCTATCGTCTAGGCCTTCGAATCCTATCGCGACAAATATTGTCAATATTCCACAAGTTGATGGTAATATAGCTTCAACGCCCACTGGGCTAATCCGAAGGTAATGAATAGTCAAGTGTTCCATGCAACCCAAAATCGTAATGTCTTGTTGGGTACTGCTATGGTCAACATAGTTAATTTTGGAGTTTCGTACCCTGTTCGCGCTCTGATCGACCCTGTTTTAGAGGCTTCTTTCATATCTGAACGCTTGCAAACTCGCCTGCAACTACCTATTCAGTCAATTTCTGCCACCATTTCCGGTGTAAATAGTTCAAACTATGCCACTTCCATGAAAAACTATTCAGTTCGCATCTGTTCTCGCCTCGATTCTACTTTAATTGTTGATGCTAATACTTTCGTTATTCCAAAAATATCTGGAAATCTTCCTTCAGTACCCTTTCGTTCTGATCTTACTTCTTGCAACGAAATATTTAGAGTTCCCTCTTAGCCCAAAACACGATATTCGGCTGAATTCAGACTTGTCCTATGCCTTCGTCCTCAGTCCAGGTCTTTAGGACTGAGTTGGATTTTGCTGAGGATGAATCTCGCCACTACTACTCCGACTTTGGGGACTTGGCGACTACTCCGACGTGGTTTGCTATCAATCGTTTAATCTTCATGAGATTTCTTGGTTGCTCTTTTTCGAAAAAAAAAATAGTTACTCGAGTCCTTCGATATTAATTTGTATACGAAATCAGCGTTTCGTATTGTCAAAGATTTGTATGTGTCTTCGTCTGCTTTTCAGTCAAAGCAGTTTCTCAGAAGTTATTTTCTCCTGTGCTCTGCTTCATTTTGGCTGCTCCTTATCATTTTTTGGTTGTCGTATTTACCATAGGACAGAATTTGATTAATTCGTACTAAGGCTAGCTTAAATCCTAAATCCATTTGTTTGCTGTCCCATTTACACCGGGACATCTATCGAGTCGTTCCTAATTTTTCACCCTAATAAATTCTAATGAATTTCTCTGCTGTCTTATCAATAGATTTTACTTATTATGACTCATAATATTTACCAGAATTGCCCAAACGAAGAACAAAACAATATTCAAATTAGCTATCTCGTTGTGTTCCGTCATGAGCGCGTAACTTAGGTCCAACAAGGAATTGTTCGTTGACCAGAGACTAAATTAGTTGCAAACAGTAAAGAATAACTTCATCGTGTATTCTTTTTGTCAAAATAGTCGAAAAATAAATAATCTCAAATTGAATTATATCCGCTCCTGGTCAATAAAACTGAACTACTATACCTACCAATGCATTTAATTCACAATGCAATTACTAACCTTAGTTTAAATCGTGAAGTAATTTAAAATCGGTTGCCACGCAGCTAGCTAGTTCGATACATTGCTTACGGTAATGTGTATGCTCGATACATTGGTTCCCCTTCTACAGCACTACAATTAACCACTTTAATTTGCCGCTACACTTAACCACTTTAATTGGCCGCTCTTCTTAGCCCAAGGGGGAATTATTCTCTCTTATTATTTAATTTATCTAACCTGTGATGGAAAAACAAATGTCGTCAAGTAATGTACACTATAGTACGTCATCTAATTAATTGTATTTAATAGCGATTTACATACACACATTACCCCTGCAAGCATTTGGAAGTGAGTTGTGAGTGAAATGTGCCTCATCATAATATTTCTGATTTCATCCAAACTTTGCCCATCTTATTATTTCTCCCAAACTTAGTTCAAGTTCGAAGATGGGGAATATCGGTTCACTCTTCCGGCACGTCCCACACAGGGGCTAGGCCTAGGCCTAAATCTATAGTTCATATGTCGTTCATTAATGAACCTTACGTTCTAGTTGTTTATCTCGATATCCTCCGCAGGTGAAATAATTACAACAGAGTCTTATAACCAAACCCAAAACGCGGTACAAATCAGTTAATTATTTTAATATAAAGAAGTGAAGAAGCTTTAAGTTCGGCCGGGCCGAAATTTTAATACCCTTCACGATTGGTATACTGGCAAATACCTGAAATGAAAATATAGCGAACATACCAAAAAGTGAACCTATGCCGATAATTCTAAAAACCGGTTTATGTCATTTTTAATGAAAATCCCAAAGCGTGGACTGATGCTAATAACACATGGTAGAATATACAATCCTCAACACTGAGCAATTTAGATTCGAGTTAGACTGTAGGATTTAGCGAATATTTGGGGTTATAGTTATATGAGGGCTATGCCTAATTAATGGCCGTCATATGTCAATTTCGAACCCAATATTTTGAGGTATAACTATATGGATGAAATGCATAAATGCAGGCCGAAATATTTCACTTTCTTCAGGATGGAGTTTTTTTTATCACGATTTCCTTAGAAAGCGGAATGTTTACAACTGATGGCTAAATCGTCTTAGAATTCCATAATTTGTAGGGTAAAACTTACTACCCCCACTTTACTTACTGGAACTACCCCCCCCAAAAGGGGGCGAATATTAATAATCTTTGGTAGGAAGATTTTTTGCCATAGGCGACTACAAAATGCCAAATTACAGCGAATTCGGTTGAAAAACGAAATTGAGCGGTACCCTTATATGAGGACTATGCCAAAACGAGGATTGATATATCCCATCTCGAACTTGACCTGCTTGCTGATAAAAGACGTTACGCAAATTTTTGGCGATCTGTCTCAATTCCTTCAAAAGCGTGATTACAACAGACGGACGGACATAGCGAGATCGTCTTAGAATTTTACCCTGATCAAGAAAATATATACTTTATAGGGTCGCAAATGAATATTTCGATGAGTTACAAATGGAATGATAAAATTAATATACCCTCCATACTATGGTGGAGGGTACAAAAAGGGGGTTAAATGGGGACTACGCCAAGAAGGGGGGTGTTACCATATACGACTACAAAATACCAAATTGCAGCGAATTCGGTTGAAAAACGCGCTCAAGAACCCCAAAATACCGAAAATTGTGGGTATCCTTATATATAGGCTACCGGAAAAAATGGACCAATGTTCATAATGCTTTGTGGAGAGATTATGAGCTCGAAATACTAAATTACAGCCAATTCGGTGAAAAAATACGATCAAAACCCCCAAAATACTGAAAATTGAGAGGTAGCATTATATGGGGGCTACCAGAAAATGTGAACCTTGTTGCGTGGTGCTCTTACTAGAAATTTTTAATTTAATTAATCCGTCCGCGACCTCCCGACACTAGCAACCGACACTTAAGAAATGAAGCGGAAATGCTGTGGTACAAAAAAATTGCCGCCACTGTCAGGGTTGCATTAACACTATATTTATAGGGATCGCTAGGTCGTAGAGAGAAGAAACTGATAAATAGCAGGGAAACAAGAAAAGCCCGAAAAGAGGGAAAATTCGGCGTCGTCCCCGGCAGTACAAAAGGAGCGCAAGGGGAAAAATGCGTTCTCATTTGAACAGTGCACTGCAGTGGTGCGATAAGACAGTTTGTCAGAAAATAAAACAAATCCAAACAATAGTTTTATTAAAGGCCTAAATCTGCCTTAATTGATTTTATTTATGTTGTGGGCGTTAAAAACAGAGTGTAAGTGTAAAGTCATTGTGTAGTGTGTGATTTTGTCGACATATTTTGTTTTGTGCACTTTTTTAAGATTACAGTGTACCACCAATTAACCAAAAAATCTGAGGCTTCAACTGGCCTCCCCAGCAAACAAAAAATGGAGGGGCCAGTTTTTATTTTATCCGCCACAATCACTGCCACAATAACTGCAAAAAACAGCTAGCCTAATGCCGAGGAAGACGTCGGCTGTAGGTGTGCTGACATAAGATTAGAAGAAAGGGTATCAATTAGTAATATTATGGATAAATCCTGGTAACGAAATATAATTACTAATATAATACAAATATAATTATATATTATTTATAAAACAAAAATATAAAAAAGGCATATTGAATAGTTAAAACGAAAAGAGAATGAAAGTAATTAAAATTTAAAACAAATAAACTAAAATTAATATTAATTAACAAAAAAATATTATTTAAATTATTATGATAAATCTAGATTAAGTTGTGTTGTTCCTAAATGTTTTTTTTTAATAAATAATTTATAGTATATTCTGGTAAAGAACATTAACTAGGTTTTTATCTTGCGATATAATATACAACACAAACACCTGGTACACCTGAAACAAGGGAGATTGGTGGTTTTACTCCCACACTTAACACAACAACATTTTAATGGCCCCGAATACTATACACAGTCACCTCTTCACAATATCCTAACTCTCCTCTCTCACAAAAACAATCAGAACATCATAATTATTTAAACAGACAAATTAAAAACAATTTATTGACATAATTTCTCAATAAATAATATAAAATAGAGATGCAACATTAACTATATTCAATAAATGTACGATCCATTAAATTTTGGATTTTTATCCTTTCTTTATGTTACTATAAAAGTCCAATATAGGCTCTCACCAGAAATATTAAACCTGCCTAAATGAGCTCGCTTAGGTGGTCGTATTGGATATAATAATTCGTCCAAAACAAATAGAACAAAGGCAAGCTACATAAATAAAATTTGTACAATGTATGTAGGTTGCCTTTGTTCTATTTGTTTTGGGACGAATTATTATTAATTATTAATCTCAATGTGCATTGTGCGAAGCACTCGTACACGAGATCTTTTTTCATAAAAAAATTGTTATTGAAAACTGTCGTGGTATATATTTTCCATTTATATATATATATATATATATATTTTTGTTGGTTAAGTCAACAATTGGAAGTGTCGTAGGGGATATTTGCAATAGCGTTTGTGATGACGTGCTCACAAACTGCATTGTATGCAAATCACTCCCAAGAGATCTCTTTTCTATATATTATGGAAAACTGCCTTAGTGTTAGCTTCTAAATATTTGTCTGTTTGTCTGGAAAATCCTCCACAATTATTTGAAAAGAAGAAAGTGTGGCTAAGGAGATGGATAAGTGTATTCCGTAATAGACCGTCTAAATACTAATGTCAATAGATTATCCATAAATTTGGGAAATCGCCCTGCAGCACCACCTACACGAACAAACCCCCCTAGTAACCGTACATCCGAAATTCCCACTCAACATAGGGAGCATAGTGCGTATAATGGGAATCACAGAAATACTGTAACACCTTCCGTCTTTTGTTCTGGCAGCCAATGTATAAAAGTGGAACGTTTTGGGTTGAACTTCTCGGGAAAACCAAATAGTTTATCGGTAGAAGATTTCATATACCGATTGGAATACTTTCAACAACATTATAGGTTAGCTTGGGAAGACATTCTGAATGAGTTACACATTCTCCTATCTGGTCCAGCCTACGAATGCTTCTGGCTCCAGCAAAGATCCAATAACATTAACGGCTGGGAATTATTAAAACACGGTTTAAATGAAAGGTTCAAGACTAGGCGGACGACTTTCGAAGCAATACGGGACTTATAAGGAAGAAAGCAGGGACCCACGCAACCCAACGATGCATTCTTCCGCGTATCAGATTATGATATGATTTCTTTGGTTACAAAGAATCTGAGGATGAATCTATATAGCATTGTATATTCTATGCCGGTATCATCGCTAGAGCAATTAAGAGTAGAGTGCCTGGAAATTGAAAGGACCTTTTTCCGACGTGACCAAGATCCTCCGATTCCTCCTCCACCCAATGTTAATAGGCCAATGCGGGTACACGCTTTGCAAGAAGAAGATATAGAATACCAAACAGTTGAAGATCAGGAAGAAATTATTGAAGTGCCAGCTGTAAATCAAATCGCCTGCTGGAATTGCCAAATCGCAGGACTTGGGTTTAGGGATTGTCTTTCGTCCCAAAGAGGATTATTTTGCTTTAAATGTGGAAAGCAAAAATACCATCATCCCAAAATATGTAACAAGCAAAGCGGGAAACGTGAGGAAGAACATGGTTGCAGCGGGAACCCATTGTTCCTCCGACCAACCCGCTGTGATGAACCCTCAAACGAAGTAGTCCAAATTAATACCAATAATTATTCTCAGATCCGTCATTACCTTCCACTTGAGGTCAGACAGCACCATTATGAAATAAGAAGATCTGAAAATTTTCAAGAACCCCAACATACAGATAATTCCTAATCAAAAGATGTAGAATAAACATAAGAAAAATAGAATGAGGATAATGCAGAAAGAAAATAGGGAACTAAAGAAAGCAATTTCTGAAGCCGTCATCCGATGCAAATCACAAAAAGATCCCAGACCATACCCCATTATACAAATCGAAGGCAAAGAAAGAAAAGGTCTCCTAGATTCCGGAGCCACAGTATCGATTCTAGGTAAACATTGTCGAGAAATAATTTAAGAATTAAATCTAACGGTTAACCCCCAAGACACAAAAGCTAGTACTGTGTAAGGGAAAACACACCGAAGAACAATTGGCAAGGATGAAGTTTTATTTATGTCCGGATCTCGAACAAGATTTTTATTTAGGAACTGACTTTTGGAAATTATTTAATATTGCCCCTGACTTATTCCCCATCGAAGAAATCAATCTAGTAATGAAAATATAAATATGCACCAACTGTCGTCTGATCAGCGGAAAAGGCTTGATGAAATAATAAATAAATTTCCAACATTTGAGGAAAATGGACGAAACTTGAAAAACATGCCATTAAATTAGTAGAAGGTACAAATCCTGTCAAGGATAAGCATTATCCATTATCACCTGCCTTCCAAGAAATAGTGTACAACCAGGTAGATAATATGCTCGCTCTGAAAGTAATTAAGGAGAGAGATTCGCCGTTGAGCAATCGCACCACAGTAGTGAGAAAGCCGAACAAAAATCGCTTCTGCCTCAATGCGAGAAAACTAAATGCCCTTACAGTGAAAGATGCGTATCCCTTACAAAATATCGATGGGATATTATGCAGGATCGATCAAACCCGTTATATCAGTAGTGTCGACCTGAAGTATGCCTTTTGGCAGATTGAGTTAGAGGAAGAAGCAAAGCCATATACAGGGTCATGCCATTTGGCCTATGTAATGCGGCAGGACGACTTAAGTCCAATGTCTTCATCTACTTGGATGATCTCTTAATAATAGCAGACGACTTTGAAATCACCTGAAATTACTAGAGGAAGTAGCAGAATGTATACAAAGAGCCAATCTAACGATTGGACTCAAAAAGTCGTTGTTTTGTTTTAGAGAAGTAAAATATCTCGGATTCATAATTGATAGCGGAATGTTGAAGACTGATCCGGAAAAGGTCAGCGCTATTCAAAAGATACCACCACCGAAATCGCCAAGGGAAGTCTGAAGTTTTCTCGGTACCGCGGGATGGTACCGAAGACTTATAAAGGACTTCGTCTTTATATCTTTCGCCCTGACAGACACGCCAAAAAAGGGGCAGAAATTCATTATGACACCAAACGCTATGCAATCTTTCCAGTCCCTAAAGCATGCGCTCACATCAGCACCGGTTCTCAGACATCCTGACTTTAGCCGAGAATTCTTTATTCAGTGCGATGGGTCGGAGTACGGGATAGGCGCAGTCCTCTACTCTGATCTGATGGACTTCTTGGACTTCTAAACCATGGCATTCGAAAGTAATGAATATGCCGAATTGCGAAAAACGGTTACAGACAATCAAGAGAGGTTACCAGATTTAAAGATGGAGAATGACAAGATATATATTCGAACCAAGCATTTTGAAGAAGAAATTATGGAATTTGAATGGAAACTGTGGATACCTCAGGACATAACTTATGCTCTGATTGAGAAAGCACATCAGTATGGAAACTCAGCGCACGACGCACTATGTCGCGAGTTCATATAAACAGCGGACAAAAATAGAAGCCGGTATCGTAAGTTAATGAAATTTGGTACATGTGCTTATTATTGGCCTAACGAGCAACTGACAAAAATTGGATAGGTCGGACCAAGATTTGGTATACCTCCCATATAATGGGTCTTGAGAATGTCGCGCTTTTTGGCCTATAAAATCTTTAATATTCAAACAAATTCAATGAAAATTGGCAATTTACATTTAATGAGGCCTATGAGCAACTGATCAAAAACTGGGTAAATCGGACCAAGATTTGATATACCTCCCATACAAAGGTCTTGAAAATTTTACTATTTTGGGCTATAAAATCGTTAATATTCAACCAAATTCAATGAATATTTGCAATTTACATTTACTTATGCCTATAAAGCAACTGACCAAAAACTGTGTAGATCGGACCAAGATTTGATATACCTCCCATACAAACGGTCTTGAAAAATCCGCTTTTTGGACCCATAAATTGTTTATTTTCATCCAAATTCCACGAAAATTTTCATGTCTTTGTCCAAATTACATCAAATTTGGGCGAAGGCAGTAATAGGTGTTGTAATTTAGTTGTTGGCCCATATTTCAGGTACCTACCATACCAAAAGTCCCTAAAAATTCAACTTAACTTTCTGTATTATAACTTTCTGTACTATAAAATCGTTATATGCAGATAAATTAAGTATAATAGTTTTATTTTTGTTATTTTTATTATAATATAAAAACTATTTGATATCCTCTAATAACTAATAAATTTCTTTTTTATAATTCACAACATTTTCAAAACACACATCAGATATATATATATATATAATATTGTCTTCCCAAATGTACGATTTAGTATCATCCACATTATAATCTCGGGCCTTTACTTTATGGCTGTTTAAGGATATTACAAGGTCGGTTTGTAATATAAAATACTAAATAAAATCCTTATTTAACTCGGATTTAACAAAAGTTCGGCCGGCTACTAATTATTTATTGGCATGACTTGTTAGCATCTTGTGAAAGTCGCTCAAAAGGTATTGTACTGCACTTTGCATATCCCATGCCATGAACTAATATTTTTCTGTATGAACTTTCCACAAAGGTAATTCAGGTGCGACCTGTAAATGTAGATTATAAGATTATGTCTCAAATGATCTGATAAATAAGTATAATCTTCAAACTGACTGAAAATTTATTTAAAAGCTATATTTTAAAACCAATTCTCCCATATCTCCGCTTCGAATAACGTTTTCACCACTTAATTGCACATTTTATGTAAAATATTGTATTATTACTATGTTCTGCATCCATTTTCTCCTTCCTATTTGACCCTCAATAACTTATTTAATTGTATACATAACATATTTGACCATTCGCTTCTAACCATTTCATGAATATGCCATATTTTTTCATAAGGTGGTCACCAAAAACGTTAAATAACTCTTAGGACCGCAGGACTCCGCAGCTAATTTTTTTTCCTTAAATAACACACTTTTCACCACTCAAATAAAATAACCTTTTTTAAACTTTTTTTCTGCTCCACTACTTTCAAAATTTGTTTTACAAATTTGATGAACTAAGTACTACAAGTGTGGACGACTGTATACACCATATGATATCTATATAAATACAAACTAAAGCGAATCTTAGTTTTTACATCCACAGCAACCAAAATAAACACTTTTATAATAACCATTAATTCGAATATTCAAATATATGAGCATCAGAAAAACAAACCCATTTTTCGAAAATATGGTAAAAAATCAGTTTATAAATAATTATCAGATATGAACCTTTGTAGAGACAAAACTACTCGACATATCGATATAAAATTTCATATCTATTCTAATTGGAGTATTTTCTATCAATCCTCATCAAAAAATTTGTCCTCCGTGGTACTTGGTTTTGACCATTTTTGGCCGCGGTCGTGACACTGTGCGACGGTATCCCAAAAACTCTTAAGCGGTTGAAAACACTATTATTGGCCAAAGATGTCATTACTGGTCAGACAATATGTCAGAAATTGTGTAACGTGCACAGAGACGAAGCCAGCAAATCAGCATATGTACCCTACAATAGGCAGCGAAGATATAAATCAGATACCACCTTACAAAGTCCACCTTCCTGCATGCGATGAGAGAAGCCACTGCACAAAACGTTGTACAATTTCTGGAAAACCAAGAGATCATCCACAGCGACAATGGAAAACAGTTCGTATCAATAGTTTTCGCAGAAATGATAAGTAATTATAAAATAAACCACTTCACTACGGCCTACTGCTCCCCTCAATCCAACGCATCAGAGCGAGTAAATCAATCCCTTTAGCTGCCATACGAACATATGTTGAAATGGATCACGGGGTTTGGAACCTTTATTTAGAGGAAATTGAACAAGCCTTAAGAACATCGATGCATTCAGCGACAGGAATCAATCCGTTTTTCGTTTTATTTGGTTATAATATTTTCACTAGTGGAACCGATTACAAACTAGCCAAAAAGCTCCTATCCCTAACCGATCACCAAATCAAAGAAACAACTAGGTCATAGAAGTTAGAAATAATGCGAGAGCATATTAAGGAAAACCTACACCAAGCCCACTTATCTAGCGCCAAACGGTACAATCAACGAGCATGTACTGTCAAATTTTTACCAGGGCAGGGAGTGTACAGGGGGAATCATACCTTATCAGACTTAAAAAATAATACCAATGCCAAGTTCTGCAAAAAATTCCTCAAATGTAGGGTAGTAAAACCAGTGGGCAATAATATGTATGATCTAGAAACGCTCCAGGGGAAACCACTTGGTAATTTCCACGCCAAAGATTTAAAAATATAAACAAAGTGCAATAAACTGTGATAAAATATTTTAAGTGCAATATAGATTAAGTACATTAGTATATAATGCACTGATTTTATTATACGCAATTATTTTGTTTATAAAAAGTATATAGACCCCTTAGGATGAACAAATGTGCAAAAATCTGTGATAAGAATATATTTTAAGTGCAATATTAGATTAAGTTAATTAATCTGTATTGTATTGAGATTGTTTTTAAAACTTGATTGTGTCATTTGTGAGTCAGAAGAAAGTTAGAAAATCCAATAGATTTTATTATAAAACACCTGAAGTGCAATATTATATTAATTAAATTTAGACAGAAGTCCGATATAGTTTATCTATATGCATTAACAAATTTATAAAACTTCCTATTCCTTTCATATACCGCAAAATAAAAAGTAGTCGTGATTATGTGTACATTCGACACTCATAGATTTTCCATAGCCCTAAAACTAAATCAGAATATAAAAGTTCCCCACGTTGGAAAAAAAGCAATGTCTAATTTAAAATGGAAAACCAGAGAAAAGAAGTTTGGACTAGACTTAAAGAAAGAAAAAAACAGAAGCGGGTTCAAATCCTCATTTCGTTATTCTCATTTTCTATAACATCTAGCTCATAATGAAAAAAATGAAATCTACGGATAATAAAATCTTACATAAAATAATGATATGGAATAAAATCATCTAACATTAACAATAGTCAACCGTAATATTCCTATACAAAAATTAATCACACACCAGCCAGCTTCAATTCACAGACTCACATAGATTCCAAGTTGTCTAAAATCATAGAAAATGGTATAACATTTTTTTAAGTCAATGGCAATCACTGCAAATCCGTTTATCTTTCCATCCTATGGCGAAAAGTTTTTTATTTTACTGCAATGCCAAATATATTTAATCTTGAATCTAACAGCATGTTGATACAATTTAACATTTATATATATATATATATATATATATATATAATAAAATGTTAAAGCTCTAAAGAATTATGTTCTATGATGGGACCCATTACCTGTGCATGAGGTGATACAGCAGACGCCAAATAAATCATTATATCAACAAAGCCACCCAAAACAGAATAAAAACGTTTTTTGTTTTAAAATTAATGATGATTACCCTTATTTTAAGGCAATTTCTTTATTTTATTTTTGCAAAATAGTCAGGCTGAATCCCAGTTTGTTGTTTTTATAAAAAAACAACTATTTATTAGTGGGGAATGTGTGGCATTGTTTGCCAAAGGGTAAGGCAGGGAAGACTATAGTTTCGGATCACGCCACTGATCCTCATCAGTTCCCTTAGTTTTTTGTTGGGATATTCTCCCCAGAAGCTATTGCTTCTATACAAAAAACCTTTCATACCCAAATGTCTCTTGTAACAAAGCGAAATACTTAGCTGACCAACGACATAAACTGCATGAAAATTTCGCTGAAGCCTCACTTCGAGGTTAACAAGGCATTTACAAACAATACCACACCTTTCCCACTGTTGTGTTGTCACAACTCGACAAATGCACACAACGACTTTGTTGGTGTTGCTAGTGTACAGCAACAAACCAAACGGTTTAACCGTGCCAGTGGGGAATTTATGGCAATGCCATACATAATTCATAAATAAACAAAAAAATAAAAGAAAATTTAATTAAAGTAAATAAAATTATTAAAATTATTAATTCATATTTAATTCATAAATAAATAAAAAAATAGAAGAACATTTAGTTAAAGTAAATAAAATTTAAGTAAATAATAAATGAATGAATAAAATATAAATCTGCTCCAACATTCTGCACCCATTGAATGGCTGCAGGTCTTCAAACCATCGGGATTGGAGCGAGCTTCCTTATTGGCTTCTTAAATGTGCCCGTCCTTGTTCTTACTTCCGCCACCCTGACTTTTCCGTCTTGGCCCTCGGTGACGTTGACGATTCGGCCGGTTACCCACTCTTGATGTGGCAGATTGTCATCGTTCACGAGGACTAGTTGACCGACCTCTATGTTGGGCTGGAAATTGTGCCACTTGACCTGGTCCTGTAGTCCTAGGACGTAATCCCTCGACCAAGCCCGCCAGAACATCTGCTTGAGAGCGGAGAGCATCTGCCAACTCTTGATGCACCACTCCTTGTTGTCGCTGTCTTCTCCGATGGATTCTGGCGTCAGCGAACGCAGACCCGCTCCGATTAGTAGGTGCCCGGGAGTCATGATCTTCTCCGTCGTTGGGGTCTGGAGACAGCGGTGCTTAGCACCGCCTCTACTTCTACGAGCACTGTGACCATCTCTTCTTGTGTCAGCAGCACTTTGCCGACAGCTCGTAGAAGCAGAAACTTCGCCTGTTTTACGGCGGCTTTCCACAGCCCTCCGAAATGAGGCGCCCTCGGAGGAATAGAGCTCAACTGCACGTTCAATGAGGCAGCGTATTCCTCCACGGTTTCTCGGCCTACTAGGAACTTCTCCTGGAGCTCCCTCAGCTCTCTGCTGGCTCCCACGAAATTCATCGCGTTGTCGCAGTAAATCCTCTTGGGAGCCCACGCCTCGCTGCAAACCTTTTAAGAGAAAGAATAAAAGCATCAGAAGATAAATTAGATACTAATTCTAAGTGAACCGCTTTGGACGTGAAGCAAACGAAGAAGGCTATATACATTTTCGTAGGTGGTCTTCCGCGTATTTTTAAAGTTATATTTACGGGACCACAGGGACCACAGAAGTCTACGCCTATTATTAAAAATGGACGTAAAGCTCTCAATCTATCAGTGGGAATATTGCACATTATTTGGGTCATCAGCTTTGGCTTGTAGCGAAGACAACGGATACAATTCAGAACTATTCGATTACATTCTTCTCTGGCATCGATAAACCAAATTTGCTCTCAAGACAAAGCAACTAAGGCTTTCGTACCAGCATGACAATTATTAAAATGTAAATTATTTAAATATATTCACACAAAATGATGCTTTTTAGGAAGTAAAAGTGGAAACTTTGTATCATGGGGAATTGTGCATTTAACAGTCTTCCACCTACTCTAAGTAGAGAAAATGTCCGCTTACTTTCAGTAAAATCGTGAATACATGGTGTCAATTTCTGGATATTGGATTTTAAGCATATTGACTTTCTTATTTGAGAACATATATTGAACTGCCTCCACTAATCTAAGAAAAGACCAATTCAATTCTTGAGCTGTAAGACAGATAGATTTGGATATCTTTCGTTTCTTAACTCGATCGACAAATCGGAAAACATATGAAACCACTCTAAGAAGTTTTTATATGAAGAATGGTCATTTATTAATTTCAAAAGAATGTTCTCAGAACATTCCTTATCTGTCTTACTATTTGAGGTTATTAATACTTTGGATTTTCTTATTTCCAATGATTTTTGCTCCTCAGTTAAGTCGAAATGCTAAGACATATCGTCTAACAAAAATGTAGGTCCTTCAAATCATATCGATGATTTAATTTTATCTACCCTGCATCCTCTCGACACAATGTCGGCTGGATTCTGTTTAGTTGGCACATGACGACAA
Source organism: Musca vetustissima (assembly GCF_032173495.1). NCBI lineage: Eukaryota > Metazoa > Arthropoda > Insecta > Diptera > Muscidae > Musca > Musca vetustissima. The sequence continues at coordinate 31,286 of NW_026883174.1, forward strand.
ATACATTTTTCTGACCATTCTTGAATTTCTGCGACTCGATTTGAGGCAAATGTGGCCAGAGAAGAATGATGGATTTTTAACCAGTATATTGGACTTCGAAATCGCGGCATTCGAAAGTAATGAATATGCCGAATTGCGAAAAACGATTAAAGGCAATCAAGAGAGGTTACCAGAATTAAAGGTGGAGTATGACAAAATATATATTCGAACCAAGCATTTTAAAGAAGAAATTATGGAATTGGAATGGAAACTGTGGATACCTCAAGACATAACTAATGTTCTGATTGAGAAAGCACATCAGGATGGAAACTCAGTGCACGACGGTATCTCAAAAACTATTAAAAACATACTATTATTGGCCAAAGATGTCATCACTGGTCAGACAATATGTCAGAAATTGTGTAACGTGCAAAGAGACGAAGCCAGCAAATCAGCATATGAACCCTACAATAGGCATCGAAGTTATAAGTCAGAGACCTTTCCAGAAATTGTGTATCGATTTTCTGGGAAAGTACCCGAGGTCGAAAAAGGAAACGCTTCCATCTTCATTGTCGTCGACCACTTTACAAAGTTCACCTTCCTGCATGCGATGAGAGAAACCACTGCACAAAACATTGTACAATTTCTGGAAAACCAAGAGATCATCCACAGCGACAATGGAAAACAGTTCGTATGAAAAGCTTTCGCAGAAATGATAAATAATTATAAAATAAACTACTTCACTACGGCCTACTACTCCCCTCAATCCAACGCATCAGAACGAGTAAATCAATCCGTATTAGCTGCCATACGAACATATGTTGAAAAGGATTACCGGGATTGAAACCTTTATTTAGTGGAAATTGAACAAGCCTTAAGAACATCGATGCATTCAGCGACAGGAATCAATCCGTTTTTCGTTTTATTTGGTTATAATATGTTCACTAGTGGAAACGATTACAAACTAGCCAAAAAGCACCTATCCCTAACCGATCACCAAATCAGAGGAACAACTAGGTCAGAGAAGTTAGAACTAATGCGAGAGCATATTAAATAAAACCTACACCAAGCCCACTTATCTAGCCCCACGTTGGGAAAAAACAATGTCTAATTTTAAATGGGAAACCAGAGAAAATAAGTTTGGACTAAACTTAAAGAAAAAAACAGAAGCGGGTTCAAATCCTCATTTCGTTATCCTCATTTTCTATAACATCTAGCTCATAACGTATAAAAAAATGGAATCTACTGATAATAAAACCTTACATAAAATAATGATATGGAATAAAATCATCGAACATTAACAATAGTCAACCGTAATATTCCTATACAAAGATTAATCACACACCAGCCAACTTCAATTCACAGATCCACATAGATTCCAAGTGGTATTAATTTAGGGATTTTTTATGGACGGCGAGAACAAAAGACGCGTTTCGTTGGCGGTATAATTCACAACAATAATTTTATTTCATTATCCTAACTTAATTGTAATTTTACATACTATTTTAATACTAATTTTTACAACTAAGCACCTCATATTATGTTTACATTAAATTATTAATTCATATTTAATTCATAAATAAATAAAAAATAAAAGAAAATGTAATTAAAGTAAATAAATTTTAAGTAAAATAATAACTGAAAGAAAAAATATAAATCTGCTCCAACATTCTGCCCCCATTGAATGGCTGCAGGACTTCAACACATCAGGATTGGAGCGAGCTTCCTTATTGGCCTCTTAAATGTGCCCGTCCTTGTTCTTACTTCCGCCACCCTGACTTTTCCGTCTTGGCCCTCGGTGACGTTGACGATTCGGCCGGTTACCCACTCTTGAGGTGGCAGATTGTCCTCGTGTACGAGGACTAGTTGACCGACCTCTATGTTGGGCTGAAAATTGTGCCACTTGGCCTTGTCCTGTAGTCCTAGGACGTAATCCATCGACCAAGCCCGCCAGAACCTCTGCTTGAGAGCATCTGCCAATGCTTGCAGTACCTCTCCTTGCTGTCACTGTCTTCTCCGCCGGATTCTGGCGGCAGCGATCGCAGACCCGCTCCGATTAGTAGGTGCCCGGAAGTCAGATCTTCTCCGTCGTTGGGGTCTGGAGACAGCGGTGCTATGGGGCGACTGTCTAGCACCGCCTCTACTTCTACGAGCACTGTGACCATCTCTTCTTGTGTCAGCAGCACTTTGCCGACAGCTCGTAGAAGCAGAAACTTCGCCTGTTTTACGACGGCTTCCCACAGCCCTCCGAAATGAGACGCCCTAGTTATAATTCCGGAGAAAAACAAAATTCGAACTTAGGTTTTAGAACTTCCTTTTCTCGGTTCTGTCTTAAGACTAACTTAACTTGTACTTAATTTAATTTAAATAACTAAATGTTACAAATTGGGAATGTCTGCTCAGCATATTATGCGTTTCGCAATCATGAAATTGAAAACCAACAGAAACTCTTTTTGTTGCTGCCGCTAGTTTCTGTTGTGTTTGCTTATTTGGTATATTTCATTATTATGTGGTTTATGTTTGCAGTGGCGTAGGGATCAATGGGGTACGGATACATAACTCCTCCCCCATTGTCGAAGGATTCTCCTGAATTCGTTCATTAACTTTTATATTTATGGATTTTCGTTTAAAGATATAAATGATTATTGTCATACCAATCACCATCACTGCAAATACAACCACGATTAGAGAATATGAGATATTTTGATGTTGGTTTAATTCTTCAATTTTTTCAATATTTTTAGTGTTTATGAGTACAGTATCATTAAAAGTTATTTTATTTTTAAATATTTTGTTGTTTGTGTTAAAATCAAAAATTTTTTCAAACTAATTTTCTTTTTGATTAGAAAAAATTTCATTGTGTATTGTAATTTTACAGTTTGAGAACATTAAAATATTATTTCCAGTTAAGATATTGCTAGTGTTTTGTTTACAATTGTTGTTTATAGTCATATTGTGAGAATTTTTGATAATAATAGTTTCGTCATCGAGTAATTCGAATAAAGTATTATTGTTAAATATTGGATTACATTTGTCTTTAAATGCACAATTATTTGATAGTTTTAGATCTTTTAGAGTTTTATCTTCGTCGTAAGTAAAATATATATTGTTAATATTGACAAACTTTTCTTGTTTTTCTTCTATTTCATAGAATTTCTGGTTAGGCATAGGAACGATAATTTGTACAATGTGCTTTGAATAGTTTATAGGTATTTTTATTGAAAATATTAAACAGTTATTGTTGTATAGTAGTACACCCATTTTTATCAGACTTAACTTATAGAAATCTATATTGTATTTATCTATTTCTTCAGATTTTAGTATAAAGGGATGGAAGATATTGTGTTTGGCAGAGTATATGTTTTCTATTATTTGGTCAACTTTGTTTTCTAAAAATTATAATTTAATAAGTTGTTCATTGAATAACAATTGACTTCTTATCTCCTACAATAGGCATCGAAGTTATAAGTCAGAGACCTTTCCAGAAATTGTGTATCGATTTTCTGGGAAAGTACCCGAGGTCGAAAAAGGAAACGCTTCCATCTTCATTGTCGTCGACCACTTTACAAAGTTCACCTTCCTGCATGCGATGAGAGAAGCCACTGCACAAAACATTGTACAATTTTTGGAAAACCAAGAGATCATCCACAGCGACAATGGAAAACAGTTCGTATGAAAAGTTTTCGTAGAAATGATAAATAATTATAAAATAAACCACTTCACTACGGCCTACTACTCCCCTCAATCCAACGCATCAGAACGAGTAAATCAATCCGTATTAGCTGCTATACGAACATATGTTGAAAAGGATTACCGGGATTGGAACCTTTATTTAGTGGAAATTTAACAAGTCTTAAGAACATCGATGCATTCAGCGACAGGAATCAATCCGTTTTTCGTTTTATTTGGTTATAATATGTTCACTAGTGGAACCGATTACAAACTAGCCAAAAAGCACCTATCCCTAACCGATCACCAAATCAGAGAAACAACTAGGTCAGAGAAGTTAGAACTAATGCGAGAGCATATTAAAGAAAACCTACACCAAGCCCACTTATCTAGCCCCACGTTGGGAAAAAACAATGTCTAATTTTAAATGGGAAACCAGAGAAAGGAAGTTTGAAATAAACTTAAAGAAAACAAGTGAAAAAGCGTTAAGTTCGGCCGGGCCGAACTTTGGATACCCTCCACCATAGATATACTGACAGGTACTAGAAATGAAAATATAGGGAATATACCAAAAACTGGACCTATACAAACATTTCTTAAAATTATGTAAATTATTATGTAAATCTTAATACAAATTTCAGAAACTTATTTAAAATTTATTTATAATGGATAATTATACCCTCAGCATTATGGTTAATGAGGGTGTATACACTTTATCACGGTGAAAATGTGCCTCAATGTCGTTCTAGACCCCATGTTTCTTTGGACAAAATTCGTTTCAGAAAATTTAGATTTCATCCAAATTTAGTTAATATTCGAAGATGGTGAAAATTGGTCCAATTCTTCTGGAACCTCCACACAGAGACTAGGTCTAAATGCGGCTATAAATCATTATCGAACCTTACGTTCTAATTTTTTATATCGCTATCCTCCGCAGGTGAAATGATTACAACAGAGTCTTAGAACCAAACTCAAAACGCGGAACAAATCAGATAAATATTTTAATATAAACAAGAACCCCCAAATACCGAAAATTTGGGGTACCCTTATATGGGGGCTATCCGAAAAAATGGACCTATATTCATAATTTGGACCTATATTCATAATTTGGATTTGGAACCTATTAAGAACCCAATGTACCAAATTTCAGCGTATTCGGTTGAAAAACGCGCTCAAGAACCCCAAAATTCCGAAAATTGGGGGGGTACTCTTATATGGGGGATATCCGAAAAAATTCACATATATTTATAATTTTTTTTGGAGAGATTTGGTACATATTAAGAACTTGAAATACTAAATTATAGCCAATTCGGTGGAAAAATACGATCAAAACCCCCAAAATACTGAAAATTAGGAGGTACCGTTATATGGGGGCTACCAGAAAAAGTGGACCTATATTTATAATTTTTTGTGGGGACATTAAGTACCCAATGTACCCAATGTATCCCATCTTCGAACTTGACCTGCCTGCAGACAAAAGACAACCCTATGCAAAATTTCAGCATCCTATCTCAATTCCTTCGGAAGATAGCGTGATTACAACAGACGGACGGACAGACGGACGGACATGGCTAGATCGTCTTAGAATTTTACCCTGATCAAGAATATATATACTTTATAGGGTCGGAAATGAATATTTCGATGAGTTACAAACGGAATGACAAAATTAATATACCCTCCATACTATGGTGGAGGGTATAAAAACAGAAGCGGGTTCAAATCCTCATTTCGTTATCCTCATTTTCTATAACATCTAGCTCATAACGTATAAAAAAATGGAATCTACTGATAATAAATCCTTACATAAAATAATGATATGGAATAAAATCATCGAACATTAACAATAGTCAACCGTAATATTCCTATACAAAGATTAATCACACACCAGCCAACTTCAATTCACAGATCCACATAGATTCCAAGTGGTATTAATTTAGGGATTTTTTATGGACGGCGAGAATAAAAGACGCGTTTCCTTGGCGGTATAATTCACAACAATAGTTCTTTTTCATTATCCTAACTTAATTGTAATTTTACATACTATTTTAATACTAATTTTTACAACTAAGCTCCTCATATTATGTTTACATTAAAATTATTAATTCATATTGAATTCATAAATAAATAAAAAATAAAAGAAAATTTAATTAAAGTCAATAAGTTTTAAGTAAAATAATAACTGAAAGAAAAAAATTTAAATCTGCTCCAACATTCTGCCCCCATTGAATGGCTGCAGGACTTCAACACATCAGGATTGGAGCGAGCTTCCTTATTGGCCCCTTAAAAGTGACCGTCCGTGTTCTTACTTCCGCCACCCTGACTTTTCCGTCTTGGCCCTCGGTGACGTTGGCGATTCGGCCGGTTACCTACTCTTGAGGTGGCAGATTGTCCTTGTGCACGAGGACTAGTTGACCGACCTCTATGTTGGGCTGGAAATTCTGCCACTTGGCCTTGTCCTGTAGTCCTAGGACGTAATCCATCGACAAAGCCCGCCAGAACCTCTGCTTGAGAGCATCTGCCAATGCTTGCAGTACCTCTCCTTGCTGTCACTGTTAGTAGGTCCCGCTCCGATTAGTAGGTGCCCGGAGGTCAGAGCTTCTCCGTCGTTGGGGTCTGGAGACAGCGGTGCTATGGGGCGACTGTTTAGCACCGCCTCTTCTTCTACGAGCACTGTGACCATCTCTTCTTGTGTCAGCAGCACTTTGCCGACAGCTCGTAGAAGCAGGAACTTCACCTGTTTTACGGCGGCTTCCCACAGCCCTCCGAAATGAGACGCCCTAGTTATAATTCCGGAGAAAAACAAAATTCGAACTTAGGTTTTAGAACTTCCTTTTCTCGGTTCTGTCTTAAGACTAACTTAACATGTACTTAATTTAATTTAAATAACTAAATGTTCCAAATTGGGAATGTCTGCTCAGCATATTATGCGTTTCGCAATCATGAAATTGAAAACCAACAGAAACTCTTTTTGTTGCTGCCGCTAGTTTCTGTTGTGTTTGCTTATTTGGTATATTTCATTATTATGTGGTTTATGTTTGCAGTGGCGTAGGGATCAATGGGGTACGGATACATAACTCCTCCCCCATTGTCGAAGGATTCTCCTGAATTCGTTCATTAACTTTTATATTTATGGATTTTCGTTAAAAGATATAAATGATAATTGTCATACCAATCACCATCACTACAAATACAACCACGATTAGAGAATATGAGATATTTTGATGTTGGTTTAATTCTCAATTTTTTCAATATTTTTAGTGTTTATGAGTACAGTATCATTAAATGTTATTTTATTTCTAAATGTTTTGTTGTTTGTGTTAAAATCAAAAATTTTTTCAAACTAATTTTCTTTTTGATTAGAAAAAATTTCATTGTGTATTGTAATTTTACAGTTTGAGAACATTAAAATATTATTTCCATTTAAGATATTGCTAGTATTTTGTTTACAATTGTTGTTTATAGTCATATTGTGAGAACTTTTTATAATAATAGTTCCGTCATCGAGTAATTCGAATGAAGTATTATTGTTAAATATTGGATTACAATTGTCTTTAAATACACAATTGTTTGATAGTTTTAGATCTTTTAGAGTTTTATCTTCGTCGTAAGTATAATATATATTGTTAATATTGACAAACTTTTCTTGTTTTTCTTCTATTTCATAGAACTTCTGGTTAGGTATAGGAACGATAATTTGTACAATGTGCTTTGAATAGTTTATATGTATTTTTATTGAAAATATTAAACAGTTATTGTTGTATAGTAGTACACCCATTTTTATCAGACTTAACTTATAGAAATCTATATTGTATTTATCTATTTCTTCAGATGTTAGTATAAAGGGACGGAAGATACTGTGTTTGGCAGAGTATATGTTTTCTAGTATTTGGTCAACTTTGTTTTCTAAAAATTTTAATTTAATAAATTGTTCATTGAATAACAATTGACTTCTTATCTCCGAGTTTTGTGTTTGGATGGTGTTTATTGCATTATTAATTTTCTTTCTATTGTCTAAAATACTATCTTTATTAAACATAGACTTTCATTGCAATGAGTGTTAATAATTACTTGCTGATTAATAGTTTCTATAATATTATGGTTGTTACTGTTAGAAACGTCTAATTTTTATACCCTCCACCATAGTAAGGAGGGTATATTAATTTTGTCATTCCGTTTGTAACTCCCTCCACCATAGTATGAAGGGTATATTAATTTTGTCATTCCGTTTGTAACTCCTCGAAATAGTATATATATTCATGATCAGGGTAAAATTCTAAGACGATCTAGCCATGTCCGTCCGTCTGTCCGTCTGTTGTAATCACGCTATCTTCTGAAGGAATTGAGATAGGATGCTGAAATTTTGCATAGGGTTGTCTTTTGTCTGCAGGCAGGTCAAGTTCGAAGATGGGATATATCGGTCCACGTTTAGGCATAGCTCCCATATAAGGGTACCCGGCAAATTTCGGTATTTTAGGGTTCTTGAGCGCCTTTTTCAGCCGAATTCGCTGAAATTTGGTACATTGGGTTCTTATTGGATACTAAATGTCTCCACAAAAAATTATAAGTATAGGTCCATATTTTCTGGTAGCCCCCATATAACGGAACCTCCTAATTTTCAGTATTTTGGGGGTTTTGGTCGTATTTTTCCGCCGAATTGGCTGTAATTTAGTGTTTTGAGTTCTTAATAGGTACCAAACCTCTCTAAAAAAAATTATGTATATAGGTCAATTTTTTCGGGTAGCCCCCATATAAGGGTACCACCCAATTTTCGGTTCTTGAGCACGTTTTTCGCTGAACTTTGCTACATTGGGTTCTTATTGGGTCCTTAATGTCTCCACAAAAAATTATAAATATAGGTCCACTTTTTCTGGTAGCCCCTATATAATGGTACCTCCCAATTTTCAGAATTTTGGGGGTTTTGATCGTATTTTTCCGCCGACTTAGCTGTAATTTAGTATTTTGAGTTCTTAATAGGTACCAAATCTCTCTACCAAAAATTATTAATATTCGCCCCCTTTTTGGGGTAGTCCCCATATAACCCCCTTTTTTATATTAATATAGTTATCTGATATGTTCCGCGTTTTGAGTTTGGTTCTAAGACTCTAGTGTAATCATTTCACCTGCAGAGGATAGCGACGTAAAAAATTAGAACGTAAGGTTCGATAATGAACTATAGTCGCATTTAGACCTAGCCTCTGTGGAGGTTTCAGAAGGAGTGGACCGATATTCCCCATCTTCGAATTTGAATTATCAATTAAAAATTTCTGAAATTTGTATTATGGTTTACATAATCCGATTTTAGACATGTCGGTATAGGTCCACTTTTTGGTATGTTTCCTTTATTTTCATTTCTAGTACCTGTCAGTATATCTATGGTGGAGGATATACAAAGTTCGGCCCGGCCGAACTTAACGCTTTTTCACTTGTTTATTCCTTATATAGTGTAGTGGTCTATAATAAAGTTTTGTACTTCGAGTGGTGTGCACTTAATATTACTATAGTAGTTATCATTATAGTGTGTAATAGCTTTATGGATTTGTATTATTATTGGTACTTTTTCTTCCAGATTAAGTGTTCTTATTTTTTCCGTTAATGTGTTTGTTGAGTCTTTCTTTGTCACTATTACCTGTATGACTATTTGGATTTGTAGCGTGATAGTGGATGAGTTCTTTATCCAAAAATTATTTTATTGTGATTGTGTTAAATTCGTTATCGAACGCAAATTTTTGGGGTTTTCCTTTTAATGCTATGAATTCTTGGATTTTGTTAGTGATTATTATGTTGTTTCTATCTGGTAGATGAAAGCATGTAGCATGTTTTGAAAATTTGTCTATGAACACGATAAAATACTGTTTGCTATTTACGTATGTATCTATATGAAATATTTCGTTAATTGTCTTGGGGGTTTCTGTGAAACTGAACATATTTTTAATTGGGTTTCGATCGTATTTCCCTCCACGGCATATCTCACAGTGGTTTATGATTTTGCAGATTTGAGTTTTGAGGTCTGGGTTATATACGATCGATTTCAGTTTTTCATATGTTGCCGTTATGCCACAGTGACCGCCTTCCTTTTTATGAAATAGAGCGACGTTGCAATTTTTGTGCATTTAACGAATTTTATATAAGGATTGGCAAAATATTCATTCTCTAAAATTTTATAAACTTGATAATATTCATGGTCACTGAGGTAAGAGTAGATCCCTATTTTCCGTTTGATAGTTCCCTACGTAAAATATCGAGAACATGTCCGTTGGTTATGTCGCTTCTTTCTATGTATATCCTCTTTTTCTGGAATATTGTTGTAACCGTTTCTCTTTTTTCTTCAGTTAGGATAATTTGAATTTTAAATCTGTTAACAACCGTTTCTAGAATAGGTACAATGTATCCCAGGTCCTCCTCTTGAGAGTGGACTGTTAGTACTTCTAGTGAGGCGTCTTCGTATTCATCATGTATTGAATTTTCATGCTCAAGTTGTTCCATTTCCATATATTCGTCTGTGTTTTCTTCGTCCTCCCAATGATTTATTTCGTCTTCTTTTATTCGACATAGGAAATCTGCGATGCAATTGTTTTTGCCATTTATATTTATTTATTTATTTTATTTATTCAATTCATTCCATAATTCTAAAGCCTTCAAGGCCAATAAATAGTATTAACAATCATAACATTCCACTTATAAATAAACAACTATATAAATATAAACTAATTACATATAATATGTTATAATATAATTGGCTTCCCAGCCATAACAAAAAAAAATACTCAGATAAATAGATGCAAGTACTGACCACGATAGCAACAAATATAAACAAGATTTTATTAAAGAAAAGACAGACTTCGAATATATATTGAATATTGTGTGATTCAAAAGAAGAAAAAAATATGAATGATGAAAATATTCATCATTGAATAATCACCGCTGAAGTTTAAAGTGGTTCATTAGTTTTACTCTGAAAGAATTATTGGAGTGTGAAAAGAGTCTCAGATCCACAGGTAAATAATTCCATATCCTTGCAACACGTATTAAAAATGATTTCTCAAAAGAAGAGTAAAATATCCTAGGTATATAAATTTGTGTACTTCGCGACGAAGATATAAAGCCAAACATATTTGCTAAGGATAGAGGTACACCATGCTTGATTATACTATAGAAAGTGAATATCAACTTACTAGAAAGAAAATGCTCAAAATCAACTCCCAATAATTTTTCAACATAACCAGATATATGTTCACGTCGTTTTAATCCGTACACAAAACGAGCAATACAGTTTACTATACGTCTTAACATTCTTAAAATTCGATCAAAAGTGCCAGAAACCACTTCTAAACCATAACTAACATGGGGCATCAGCAACGCAAATGCTAACCTTTTTTCACCCATACCGGAAGAAACAAGTTAGAAGAGTACAGTCTTCGAATAGTACAGCAAACTTTGCGTTTAATCCAGTCAACATGTGACTCAAATGAAAGTTTATCATCCAAAAATATACCCAGAATTTTATGACAGCTTACGAAACTGATTCGATTCTGGGCTAAAAAATATTAATATCATATGCTTGACTACCGAACATAATGGTCTTGGTCTTAGAAGGGTTAATTAAGAGACAATTATCGATACACCATTGCCTAAAACGTATAAGACAAATATTTATTTCCCCTTCAAAATCTGTAACATATTCACTCTGATCACAAAAGACTAAAAACACATCATCTGCATATATTAGTGGTGTACAGTTAACGTCAGAAAAACACTCAGCAATACTGTTAACATAAAGCATAACGAATAACGGACCCAAAACAGATCCCTGCGGAACACCACACTGAAGCGGGAGTAACATTGAAGATTCTCCATTATAAAAAACAAATTGCGATCTACCACACAAGTAAGATCTAACAAGTTTGCAAGCAGTACCAGAAAAATTGAATTCATTCTTAAGTTTATTCATCAACATTTGGTGAGAAATTGAATTAAATGCTTTAGTGGGATCTAAAGAAACAACTACCGTATTCTTATTAAAATTTGTGTTATGTCTAATCATATCAGTCATATAGAGCAACAACCCTGTAGTACTGTGATTCCTACGGAATGCAAACTGACCATTATATAAATATCTGTTAACATGTGTCAGTATTTGGTTTTTCAAAATGTGCTCACACACTTTGGACAACACAGGGAGAATTGATATCGGTCTAAGATCATCATAGCTATGTACAATATTGCCTTTTGGTATAGGGACAACACGAGCTTTCTTCCACAACACAGGAAACATAGAAGATGTTAGAATGCAGTTAATTAATTCCAACAAATAACTAGAAATGTAAGGAAAAACAAGTTTTAAAAATTCCAATGGTATTCCGTCTACACCAACTGCTTTAGATTTAATTTTACCCAGAGTCATAATAATATCATCAACATCTACACAACTAAAAGAAAAACCAGAGTCAATGTCATCAAATTCAGGAAAATCAGAATTATCAACTTCAGATTCATTTGTAACAAAAGACGAATTAACTGCATTAACATCAATATGCAAGGTATGATCAACTCTACCTAAACATCCTGATACTCTAAGAAATCGCCAAAGAGCTGTTGATCCCATAGCATTGAATTTTTTGGAGTAAAACCTCCTACGTTCACGTCGTATAACAGACTTTTATATAATCAATTGAAAATTATATTCTCCTACATTTATTAGCCATCTCTGGAGTCTGGGATCTATACCTTTCTATGTATATTTGGTCATTAACCACTTGAGTGGTTGTTGGTCACTTTCCAAATCGAATTCCCTACCAAACAAATAGGGTCTGTAGTACTGCGCTGCCCATACAATGGCAAGTAATTCTTTCTCGATTGTTGCGTAGTTGCATTCATGTCTATTAAGGGTTCTAGATGAATATGCAATTGGTTGCCCCTCTTGGGAGAGTACTGCCCCTATTGCGAAGTTACTCGCATCAGTTGTTAATATAAACTTTTAACGGAAATCAAGATATCGCAATATTGGCGAGTTAGTAATGAGATCTTTCAGTTTTTCGAATGCGACAAGATATGCCGGGTCGTTAACATTAATTTTCTCGTTTTTATTGAGACATTTTGACATGGGAAATGCAATCTTTGCATAATCCTTTACGAACTTTCTATAGAACCCTGTCATTCCCAAGAACGATTTGATTTGATTTTCTGTAGTTGGGACTTTAATTTCATTCTATTTTATTCATTCTATTTTATTCATTCTATTTTATTCATTCTATTTCATTATCCTAACTTAATTGTAATTTTACATACTATTTTGATACTAATTTTTACAACTAAGCACCTCACGTATGTTTATATTAAAATTATTAATTTATATTTAATTCATAAATAAATAAAAAATAAAAGAAAATTTATAATAATAACTGAAAGAAAAAATATAAATCTGCTCCAACATTCTGCCCCCATTGAATGGCTGCAGGACTTCAACACATCAGGATTGGAGCGAGCTTCCTCATTGGCCTCTTAAATGTGCCCGTCCTTGTTCTTACTTCCGCCACCCTGACTTTTCCGTCTTGGCCCTCGGTGACGTTGACGATTCGGCCGGTTACCCACTCTTGAGGTGCCAGATTGTCCTCGTGCACGAGGACTAGTTGACCGCCCTCTATGTTGGGCTGGAAATTGTGCCACTTGGCCTTGTCCTGTAGTCCTAGGACGTAATCCATCGACCAAGCCCGCCAGAACCTCTGCTTGAGAGCATCTGCCAATGCTTGCAGTACCTCTCCTTGCTGTCACTGTCTTCTCCGACAGATTCTGGCGGCAGCGATCGCAGACCCGCTCCGATTAGTAGGTGCCCGGAAGTCAGAGCTTCTCCGTCGTTGGGGTCTGGAGACAGCGGTGCTATGGGGCGACTGTTTAGCACCGCCTCTACTTCTACGAGCACTGTGACCATCTCTTCTTGTGTCAGCAGCACTTTGCCGACAGCTCGTAGAAGCACAGCCCTCCGAAATGAGACGCCCTAGTTATAATTCCGGAGAAAAACAAAATTCGCACTTAGGATTTAGAACTTCCTTTTCTCGGTTCTGTCTTAAGACTAACTTAACTTGTACTTAATTTAATTTAAATAACTAAATGTTACAAATTGGGAATGTCTGCTAAGCATATTATGCGTTTCGCAATAATGAAATTGAAAACCAACGGAAACTCTTTTTGTTGCTGCCGCTAGTTTATGTTGTGTTTGCTTATTTGGTATATTTCATTATTATGTGGTTTATGTTTGCAGTGGCGTAGAGATCAATGGGGTACGGATACATAACTCCTCCCCCATTGTCGAAGGATTCTCCTGAATTCGTTCATAAACTTTTATATTTATGGATTTTCGTTTAAAGATATAAATGATAATTGTCATACCAATCACCATCACCACAAATACAACCACGATTAGAGAATAT
>NW_026883175.1:0-44858 GCF_032173495.1 Musca vetustissima
AAAAAACAGTGTTAAATATACAGACAGCCGCAGCTCGCCCGTATAAGACCGTTTCTACCGACCGTTCTATTTGAGTTCTACAAAAAATTATTGAGACACGGTGCTCCCGACCGATCTTGGTGAGTGGTTGTAAGGCACTGATTTTATTGTAAAATATTTATCCTTAGGTTCTACTTAAACAACTCTAATCTCAAACACAAAATACTTATAAAAAAACTATTTGTTCTAATAATAGAATTTGATCTGTGGAAAGCTATATCTAAATTTTGATTCCAAGAAAACTTCGCATATATCAATCTGGCCCTAATTCACTTCTCTGTGCAATATTGGTATATGGGAGCTATATCTAAATTTGAACCGATTTCAACAAAACATGGCATACATCAATCTGGATCCAATTCGGTACTCTGTGCAAAATTTTGTCTCAATCCGACAAATGTTGGCGAAACTATATATAGGAGCTGTATCTAAATCTGAACCGACTCCAGCAAAACTTCACAGACCTTAATCGGGACCTAGGTCAGTACTCAGTGTAAAAATTCCAGGTGCCAAATTTCATCCAAATCGGATCATAAGTGCGACCTGTACTTTGTTTACAAAAATACACGGACGAGCCGACAGACGGACATACAAACGGACATGCATAAATCGGCTCAGAAAGTGATTCTATGCATATTCTCAATAGGAACCATGGGTCTATCTCGATTATTTTTGCCTGTTACAAAAAAATGCACAAATACATAATACCCTGTACCAAAGTGTGGTGAAGGGTATAATTATGTACTTCGAAAGTCGGATTTGTAAAAAACTTCGGTAGTTGGTTTGAGCACATAAAGTGTAGGAATCACATGGAAGACCCTTGAAAGGATGTTAATGATCAATATTAGCATTTCTATTATTATGAAATATATACAACAGCCTTCGTAATCGCATATCATATTCCATATAAATATTATAGAACCATTGGCCAATATTAATTATAATTATATTCTCCCATTTTTAATTTCTTTAAATAAATATGCATATTTTATTTAAATGCTATAAAATAATCCCTATATGCTATAAATCCCTTCATTGCCCCTTTAATACGTATGTTTGTGTATGTGTACTTACATTCACCCATTCCCTTTAACCTACGTCAACCATTGCATTCAATTTTACAATCCACCAATTTCTGTAAAATTGTTTTCATTTGCAGAGATTTATTGTCGGGTAAATATATTTCGAGAAATTTGTCCATATTTATTGTGTACCGAAAAACCGAACTACGCGACGGACAGAAACACGTCAAAGTTGTTGCCATGGTTGTCGAACTACATACATACCGACACACAATCTCTTTTACACACACTGATCGATGAATAACTGGCTGCCTGTTCGCTTGATTAATATTTGTCCACAACCATATTGAGAATGGCGGATTGTCACCAATTGCTATCACATAAATTGCATTCGATATGAAAATGTAAACATTTTACAGATGAGCGAACATGTCAAAAATGTAACGTAATGTGTGCAAGTGTCTGTATTGAGAAATTGTATTCACATCCTTTGAAGTGGAAATGCGGAAAAATAAACGAATAACAATCACACATAACTGATAGATAGTTTCAATTTGAATAAGTGGTCAGAGGATATATTTTATATAGAGTTACAATATTGATGTACAAAGTGTAAGAGCATATTGACAACGATGATTGTGAGTACAGGCACTATGTCAAAAAAGAAAGGATATTGTAAAACGTTACTCATCATCAGATGAATTTTTATATAAATCAATTTCAGCAAAGAAATATAACAGACAGAAAAATGTATCCAGCAGGAAAAAGGTTGCAGTTATTGTTTCTAATAAACAAATTTTTCTATATTCGTTGTTTGATGCTATTAGTCGCATTTCCTTCCGAAAGGGATGTAATTAGCAATTTCGTGTTTGAGAAGGCTGGTATAAATATATTCAAAAAATATAAATGTGTGATTAAACAACGCGAACCATTTCCCGTTTTTTTGTGGTTCTAGTAAAATTTCCTCAAAGCGGCTGTATTTAGGTAATCCGGTGCTGCTGCCACATATTGAGCAGAAAATAAACAATGTTGGTCAATGTCTTCAGATAACCCCCAAAGGATCGCACCCGTTTTCGGTACTTTGAAGGCTTTAGCCGCATTTTCCCACCAAAAATGCTAAAGCTTCGCATTCGGAGCTTTAGGGGGGATAAATCTATACTGAAATATATCAGTATAGATCCCTGTTTTGATATACCCCCTATAAAAAGGCCTCGCACATTTATAGATATTTTCAAGTGTTTGTCGCATTTTAACCAAAAAACCTACAATTTCGCATTCCGGATTTTCCAAATTTGGTCTAGTTAATAGTGATCAATATAGGTTCTCGTTCTAATGGTAGCCATTTAGATATACAGCTTATTTTCTGCATTTTGAAGAATTCCGCCTTTTTCCAACATAATTTGTTATATTTAGATCTTGAGGACGAGACACATTCTTTAGCAGAATTATTCGATATAGATCTATGTTCTGGCACGTCATCAATTAAAATCCCTTCTAATATCTTGTATTCTAATATCTGGTCTTAGCCACATTGCGGGTTTTTGAGAGTGATAAACATATATGCAGACAATTTTTATAAAGGTTCATATTTAGACGTAGCTGGTCCTGCCCATGTACCTATTGAAATTGGGAAAAATCGGTTCAGTTCCCCTGTATATTTTCGTCCGATTTTATGTATATGGTGCACCAAAGTCCCTATATATCTATCAATTTGCACGAAATTTGGCATAGCGTACTAAATTAAGTATAGAATTAAAATGGGTTCAGATTTAGATATAGCTCCCATATATAGTTTCGGCCAATTTTAGGTAAATAGGGCCCCAAAGACCCCGCAAATCTTTTGATTTGCACGAATTTTGGTATAGCGTAAGTCTAGAATGATGTGTGCAAAGTTTCGTGACAATCGGTTCAGATTTAGATATAGCTCTCATATATATTTTCATCTCATTTAAGGTAATTGGTGCACCAAAGACCCTATATATATTTCGATTGGCACGAAATTTGGCATAGCGCACTGAATTGCGTCTATAATCATATGTGCTAAGTTTCATGAAATTCGGTTCAGATTTAGATATAGCTCCCATATATTTTCGTCCGATTTTATGTAATTGGTACACCGAAGTCTCTGAAAATCATTCGGTTTGCAGGAAATTTTTCATAACGTACTGAATTATGTCTAAAATGATGTTGCTAAGCTTCGTGAAAAAATCCATAGCTAGGCCGATTGACACAACGTACTGTAGTTATATAAATTAGTCTCTGGTAATTTTCCCTGAAATCGGTTCAGATATAGATATATAACAAAAACGCGTCGTCTGTTAGGATACATATGTCGAATACCCAAAGTGGTGAAGGATACATATGTCGAATACCCAAAGTGGTATCATATAGTCGGCCCAGTCCGACTTTACTACTTTTCTTACTGGTTTTAATTAAAAATAATAATTGCTACATTGCCTTTCAAATAAATATTTTTAAGGAATTTCAAATAAAAATATCCCATTTTCAAAATAACGCAATATTTTTGTTGATGTGCGTCGGTTTCATCACAACTATTTTATGTAATACTTCTCCTCCCACAAACAAACAATAAGAAACCACCTCTTCTTTCTTAAATTTAACAAATTTAATTTAATATTTTGTAAACAGAGCAATAGATTTTTAAGGTTTTGGCCGGAAATTTAGTTTGAAGTTACTCGAATGAAAATAAAAGTTAATTTTTGTAGACATTATTTAGTGAAAAGTTTGTTAAAACTACTTTGATTTGTTCTTTATTGTTGTATGTTTTGTTTATTTTAAAAAATTGTTAACAATCTTTGTATTTCTGTATTATGGTAACGGGAAATTATAAAAAAAACTGAAAAAAGAAATTAAATATTGTGAAGTTGAAATCGGAGTGGAAATATCTTGAATATTTCGAGAGAGAAATATTAAAACAATAAAAATTTATAGAATCAGATGTTAAAAGCCAATATTCAATATTGTATTTTTTAAATTAAGGAATTATTTTTTTATAGAAGACTTTAATTCATTTCCTACAGAAAACCTAAATAAGCGAGGTTTTTTGTAGAATAGCTCAATACAGCAAGGTCTAAATACATATCAGTCTGTATGTATGTTATAAATTAAATTTAAATTCCACACCCATTGCTACTACTCCTATTATTAGGATATATCGGTCCACACTTAAGTACAGCCTACTAAAAATTATGAATATTGGTTCACTTTTTCAAATTTCAGTATTTTGGGTCGATTCGATTGTGTGGAAAATCATACTACAAGAAATTACCATCATTGGCCAAGTTTCAGGACCCAAGTTTAAAATATAAATGTGTGATTAAACAACGCGAACCATTTCCCGTTTTTTTGTGGTTCTAGTAAAATTTCCTCAAAGCGGCTGTATTTAGGTAATCCGGTGCTGCTGCCACATATTGAGCAGAAAATAAACAATGTTGGTCAATGTCTTCAGATAACCCCCAAAGGATCGCACCCGTTTTCGGTACTTTGAAGGCTTTAGCCGCATTTTCCCACCAAAAATGCTAAAGCTTCGCATTCGGAGCTTTAGGGGGGATAAATCTATACTGAAATATATCAGTATAGATCCCTGTTTTGATATACCCCCTATAAAAAGGCCTCGCACATTTATAGATATTTTCAAGTGTTTGTCGCATTTTAACCAAAAAACCTACAATTTCGCATTCCGGATTTTCCAAATTTGGTCTAGTTAATAGTGATCAATATAGGTTCTCGTTCTAATGGTAGCCATTTAGATATACAGCTTATTTTCTGCATTTTGAAGAATTCCGCCTTTTTCCAACATAATTTGTTATATTTAGATCTTGAGGACGAGACACATTCTTTAGCAGAATTATTCGATATAGATCTATGTTCTGGCACGTCATCAATTAAAATTACTACTCCTATTATTAGGATATATCGGTCCACACTTAAGTACAGCCTACTAAAAATTATGAATATTGGTTCACTTTTTCAAATTTCAGTATTTTGGGTCGATTCGATTGTGTGGAAAATCATACTACAAGAAATTACCATCATTGGCCAAGTTTCAGGACCCAAGTTTCAGGACCATTAATCGATAATCAATTAAAGTTTTTCATAGAGAGAATTTAACGTGCAACAATAAGTAAATAGGTCTTTATAAGTGATTTACAAACGAAACAACACATTTTCAAATAAAACAACACTTTAAGCTGCCACAAAAATATTCAACACGTACACGGAAAACCTGCAATAACTAATTTTGAAAAATGTTCGGATGCCATCTTTATAAACGATGTATCTACAATGTATCCATGTCTAGGCATAAATGCAGCATTAACGTGAACGCTTCATCCTATGTGCAACAAGTATACATTTGTAAATAACAGTCAATGGGAATTGCAAACAGACAGCAAACATCTTTCTGAAACAAACACACAACATAAGTGTGTTTGTGTTTTTTTAGTTTTGTAAAATTCAAAAAGACAAACACTTGTGTCAATGAGACTTAATAATTTTCAGGGATGGTCACATGAAAATGACCATCTTACTCTAATATTGGTACATACTTCGATCATCTAAAAATCAAGTCAATAAAATTTAGGGTTTACTGGTTTAGGGTTTACCAGGTTTATTGATCAATGTCATCCCCCAATTAATTTTTTTTATTTTTAATCTCTTCAAGATTTGGACATTCCTGTTTGTAGGAAAACCGTCATAACCTTCAAGTACAAGAACTGATTGCGTCCATATTCATACGACATGTATAAAAAACAGAAAGTTATTGCTGATAGAATAGGAAGGCCGAAAACGAAATGAATGCAACGTTACATTAGACAAAAAAAAAAAAAACAGTAATGAAAGTTCAAGAGTCGGACGGGGCCGACTATATGATACCCTTCACCACATTGGGTACACACAAGAGATGTTAATATCTACTTTGGAGGACCATTGAGATGGAATAGCGCATAGAACATTTAATTTTCTATTGAACCAATTCAAAAAAAAAAAAAAAAACCATACACATCAATGAAAATTGCATGTCAAACGGGCAGACTTGGATTACCATTTTTATGAAATCGAATAAAATTATGTATGGGAGCTATATATCAACAGATGGACCTAATTGGGCAACCGTTGCATACAACATTTGTTTTTGTTATAACTCTATACATCACATCACTTTTTCCTCAAAGTATTCTCTATGCAACATTTTGCTCAATCGGACAAATATTGGGAGTTTGGTGTATCATTCACAAAAAATCGGACGAAAATACTCTGTACAAAATTTTGTCCCACTCGAACAAATATTGGGAGTTTGGTGTATCATTGACAAAAAATCGGTCGAAACTATATACGGGAGCTATATCTAAATGTGAACCGATTTTATCAAAACTTTGCAGACAACAGTCTGGACCTAATTCAGTAATCTGTGCAGAATTTAATCCCAATCGAACAAATATTGGGAGTTTGGTGCACCACTCACATAAAATCGGAGGAAACTATATATATGGGAGCTATATCTAAATCTGAACCGATTTTAATAAAACTTCGCAGATACTCTGTGCAATATTTTATCTCAATCGGACATATATTGGGAGTATGGTGCATCATTCACATAAAATCGGACGAAACTATATATGGGATCTATATCCAAATCTGAACCGATTTTAACAAAACTTCACAAACATCAGTCTGTACCTAATTCAGTACTCTGTGCAAAATTTTGTCTTAATCGGACAAATATTGGGAGTTTGGTAAATCATTCACATAAAATCGGTCGAAACTATATACGGGAGCTATATCTAAATCTGAACCGATTTTCTCCAATTCGGGTTCGTCCTTCGGCCAAATAAGTAAACTGTGCCAAATTTCCTTCAAATCGGATCATAAATGTGACCTGTACTTTGTTCACAAAAATACATGGACGGACGGACAGACGGACATGCATAAATCGACTCAGAAAGTGATTCTATGCATATGATCAAAAGGACCCATGGGTCTATCTCGATTCCTTTTGCCTATTACAAACATATGCACAAAGACATAATACCACAGTGTGGTGAAGGGTATAACAAAGCCAGTAGTAGTGTAAATTTCAAGCTTTCCAAACAAAATATAAGCGTTCATCACATTTCATGTTAGTATCTCGATATAAAAGCTTTATATGTTTTGATAATATTTGGAAAAAACTGTTGTCGAATTGAGAGGGAAGTTCGATCTGTGTTAAATCAGACGTTAACAAATCAGATGGACGTACTGATTACTTTCC
Source organism: Musca vetustissima (assembly GCF_032173495.1). Taxonomy (NCBI): domain Eukaryota; kingdom Metazoa; phylum Arthropoda; class Insecta; order Diptera; family Muscidae; genus Musca; species Musca vetustissima. The sequence continues at coordinate 7,333 of NW_026883175.1, forward strand.
GCATTGATGTATATCAGCCTCCAAAATACGAAACATCCCAGAAAAATGTTACCATACTCCCAAAATACTGTGATTTGGGTGATACAGGTGTATGTGAATTATGCTATCGGGGGGCTATCGTCTACTGTCTACTATATTTACTTTTTAATTCAAAGTTCAAAATCACCATGATTTAAATATACAGCCAAATTCAGATCTTGCAAATGATTTGTGTAAGATATGCGTAAATATCACATGTTGATATTAAAATGGCTAGAAAGTTGGAAATAAAACTGATTAAAATTTCACCATTTAAATATTACATGTATCTGATAGCATTTTTGGTGACATTTTGTGTAATCGCTCAAAAAACCCTTTAAAAGTGTATAAGCAGAACATTAAGTTGTTGAATTTTGGCTACAAATATCATACTAATGAAATGTAATTAAATTCCAGTTTCTGTATAACACCTATTTCCAAATAAAATTTCTACATCCACCAAAAGGTGTTTCTTGTAAATATAATTTTCAATTTTTATAAATTTATATTAAAAACATTGATTTCTTCTTTTTTCGGGTTCTGTTCAGCAATTTAACAAGCTTCCTCTTTGTATCACATGTAAATGTGAATATACGATTTCACCCGTTTTTCCGTTCAATATATGTAAGCACGCCTGCACATTTATGCATCCACATGATTTGAGTATGTGTAGGTGCATATGTTTGGAGTTCTCGCTTTGTTGCGAGAGAGTATTGCATATCATTATTATTGTTGTTCAGCGAACATTTACCGAATGTTGCTCCCTTGTATGTTCGACTGCCATTAACAAAGTAACAACATCAAAATTCACACATTGTTAGAAGCAAACCTTTTAATAGGTGGCAATGTCAATGTGTGCATATTAAACAACATTGTTTGCAACAAAAACTTGGCAGACTGTCAAACAACAGCAACAACAACGTGACAGTGATTTGGTATACAGGTTTACAGGTGGATCTCATAGAACACTCAATCCAAGTTCAAAATATTAGATTATAACCTTATCAGTTAAAAAAACCCACGCAATATAATGATGCAAGCACCAATATATGGGGCCTACCCCGAAACATGGGTCAATATTGATAAAAATTGTAGTGATATTTGGCCCGATATTTTTAGGTAGGAAGATTTATGAACAAAGTATATTACAGCCAATGTTGCTGTTTTTTATTTATTATTAGATTTTTTGTTGTACAATCATTCCAACTACCGTATTATAATATCTGCATCTATATGGAACTCAGATCCAACAATAAAAGTTTGAATTTTGGTGGCTCTTTATCGTGGAATATCTAAGTTGTTTCCCCATTGTTGCCAAATAGAATATTCGAATGTATTTTGCACGTTTCATGTGTGTATGCGACTGCATACATTCGTTAACAGATATAGATAATAGAAACACACGAAAACCCGGATGAATAAATTCCAATTATTTTTAAATTCAATTAAAATTAAACTTTGCGAAATAGTAAATTTAGGGATAAGTCATAGAAATGGATAGATTTAGTATTTAGTTTTTAATTCTTGAAAAAATATTTAAGACATAGCTGTGTTTTTTTGTACACACTTTGTTAATACTCCCAGATGTTTGGTTCTGAAAATGGGATATATCGGTAAATATACAATCCAATTTTCGGTATTTTTAAGGTCCTAGATAAATTTTCCTACGCAGTACCATATTTGCAGAAAATTTTTGATATAGATTAATGTATTGACATAGCCCCCATATAGGTCCCGTACTATTGTCATTATTTTGAAATTTATAGCCGAATATTCCACCAAACCACTTCTAACCTGGCATTCATTATTAGTGGTGAAGAAAATACTTTTTTCCAGAAAATAATTAATATCTTTGAACACACATTTTGTCATTAGGTGCGGGTATAAGATAAAGACGTTTGGCATAAAGTCATGGTTATACGGCGGATTTCACGTATTCGGCGGTGTGGCAAACAAATTGTGGTGTACCCCTCAGTATTGACCTTCTTCGTTATGAGTGCGATTATGCTAAAATGTCAATATTTTTAGTATTTTAAATTCTACCCGACCGAATTTAAGTAGGGGTATACTTCACTTTTTCTGTAGATATGAAAAATATTGACCATAATCCACTTTCAAGATAAATGAAAATGTCTATCCCTCCGTAATTCTTATCCTAACAATTGAATTGTTTTCGTGTATACCTCTCCAAAACTACAAGAATCACATCAAAATTTAATAAAAAAGAAAATATGTTTGACGGTTTTATTTGTATAAATGGCACATACGCAAGTACATACTCTAAATTCTAGACACGTGCGTTTCTCTCAAATCACGGGAATGTACGTGTTCTGACTCACGTGTAAAGCTCTGGAAAGGAGACAACAATCAACAACTACATTGACATTAGCGAAGCGTGTCAAAAGTGAATAATCTTTCAAATTTAAGATTGGGACTTAAATTTAAAAATTATTTAAACGACAAAAAATCTATTTCAAAAGGGACTTATGCCAAAGGATCGCGAGTCCGAAAAATCATTTAGACTTAAATTACAATCAAAGAATTTTGTTTCATGAAAGTTATTTTACACATTGTTTATGTTTAGCCAAAATAATATACTAAGGGTATTTCGTAAAAATCTCGCATTCATAAATTTGTTGGTCTTTCTAGGTTAATTGTTGCAAAATTGTCTATTGCCCAAAATATAATTCTGCTATAAATAAAAAATTCCTTTTCATTTCTTGTTAATTCTAAATCTTTGTTTACTGCTCCTTCTTGGTAACATAATTTAACTAACATTTTCATGCCAAACTTGAACTGCACAACTGTAATAGGAAAATGCCTGCCTGCCACACTAATGCATTCAAATTTAATTTTAATTGTGAGATTTAAAGAATAAAACCCGCATTGTGGCAAGAGTTTTCGTATTCTATTTTTCCTTCATTCTTCGTTAGGTTACCGGATTCCCTTACAGTTTTCATTCTCTTTTCTATTCAAGGTTTTTGGAGCATTATGTTGAAAACGTTCGTCCTTCCTCGCAACTAACGCATCTATTTACTACTATTTATTCGAGTTTGCATTATTACAGTTTGTGCATACGTTTGTAATAGGCAAAAGGAAATGAGATAGACGTACGATGTAGCTACCATATACAGTTTCGTCCGATTTTATCTAAATGGTGCACCCAACTCCCAATTTCAGTCCGATTGATACAAAACTTTGCACAGCATATTAAAATTAATCCATATTAATGTGTACGTAGTTTTGTGGAAATCGGTTCAGATGTAGATATAACGCCCATATATAGTTTGGTGCGATTTTTGGTATATGATGCACCAAACCCCCAATTTTTGTCCGATTCAAACAAAATTTTACACAGCGTACTAAATTAGGTCCACTTTTCTGTCTCTGAAGTTTTGTTGAAATCGTTTCAGCATATCAAATGGTATATGTCACGGTTGCTGAGTTAGGTCCAGATTTATACATATTTCCACATACATTATATTGCTCGATTTTATAAAAATAATGCAAATAGAATCCGATTGACATGCTATTATTCATAGATTTCAGAATGGTGCTCTAAAGATTGATGCACCTAGTATTTAAAATGATGTAAAAGGAGGCTAATATAATTTAGAAGATTTTTTATACAATATGAATATAAATTGTCAAAGTTAAGTGAAAATGTCAAAGTAGCATGGTCTGTTTAGATTTCTGCTGATATATTAAAAAACGTCCAAAAGTTTTAAATAATTTTTAAAACCACTAAATCTGAATTAAATTCTAAGAATGTTTTTATAGATAATCTCTCACCCAAGGGTAACCAAAATTGCAATAAAACCATTATGAAAGTAATAAATACAACTATTTAATTATAATCCATAAAAAAACCAACCGCTCCCCCGTAAACCCTTCATGTGAAACATATCAAGTCAACAACCTAACTTAACTTAGTTTTAGTTTTTTTTCTTTTTTTGCGGAAAAACGAAAGCAAACACTTTACAATGACCCAGATAAATGGAAGGATGAATGGTTGTTGAGCAAAACAAAAAAAAAAAAAAAACAAAAAAAGCAAAAAAAAAAAAAAAAAAAAAAAAAAAAAAAGCGAAAAACCAATTTTACAGACAGTAATTAGAGAGTTAAAGTAATCATGTGGATAAGTTGACATGGTGACATTACTATGGTCCTTGAACTAATTACACTAACCAGAAGAAAAAAAAAAACAAAAGTGAACGTTTTCTATTTTAATTGCAATTGTTCTTACTTGTAATTATGTGAAAAACGAATAAAAATAAGTTGTAGGAATAATAATGGTAATAACTCTAGTCCAATTATAATAGCCGATGTTATTTTAATAGTTTGTACATATGGTCGATGCAATTTTTTAATCCGATCAATTTTTATAAATCTTCGTGAAACGTTTAATTCTGTCTATGAACAAAACCATTCACAAAGGATGTTTAATTTAAATCTGATAACTTTATTTTCTGCTCATTTATGCAACATGAATATCTAAGGCATCTCACATAAAAAAAATTCACACAAATCCTTTCAGCAAATATACATACGTTGCATCTTCCATAACCGTTGAGACCGCAGCTTGACAGCTTGACACAGTTTTGAAAACTCTGGGCTGGAATTTATTTTGTCTAAAACAACCTGTAATTCCCTTATGTGATGAACTCCCTTGTTCCCCTTGAATTATTAGTAAGAATTGTATTTTACATCTAATGTACATCGCTTTATTCAATGTTGTATTATATATATTATTAAATCATCAATTTCCATGTTTTATTCTAGTTTACACATTTATACACACGCACGATTTATGAAGCCGTTTAAACTATGCTTTCATTCATTTTTATCGTTTTGTATAGAATAAATCTTTTTTTTCGACGTGCTGTTAGTGATTTGTGGTTTTTGGGCTAAAATTGTAAAAATGTGAACATTAAATAAAACGATATCATAAATTTCCGTCCGAATGCTGCATTTTACACAACTGAAATAGGTGCAAATGGCAAAAACACAAACGACAATGGGAGGCATAAAACAAATATGTGTTGAATTGCAACGACCTTTTCGCTGATACAATTTAACAATTTGTTCACAAAATTTTGGTTTAACAAACGAAAACAAAAAAGTTTATAATAGTATTTTAGTGTTACTGGGGTCTGCAAGTTTCTGCAAGTTTGATAAATTATAGCAATTAGAAAACATTTCTTCATTGGAAATAGTGTTTTCAATGAAATGTGGAATAACTAGCATTGAATAAAAAGTTTTGATTTAATGCTAAGCAAATTAATTAAATTAAATACAAATTTGAGCCAAAATTTTCGAAAACTTTTGAAGTGACAGGGGTGCTTTGAGAAACTTAAACTTTTGAATGGATATGAACCACGATTTTACACAAACTACCACTATAAAAATCGGTTAAATACGAAGGCAAATTATAATGAAGAATTTTGTAAAGGCACATAGCCGTAAACATGATTTGTCCTCGTTGGATAATTTGGCAAAATGGTGCTTTAAATTATAACACTTTCTTAAGAAGATCAATTCTATTACTGTAAAAAATTGAAAAACGAATAAAAACATCATTATGTTTTGCTTATTTGTTTGCGAAATATAATACCAAATTAGAGGATGAAGAACTAGGATTGCAACTGCAACGTACAGAAAATAAGTCAGGACCTATGTAAATCGCAATGCCTAGTTCGCCAGAATCAGTGACGTACATGGAAAACATTTCCTACGTATAATGCATATATCAGAAAGGTCGAAAACGTATCAACAAAAAAAAAAATCTTTAGGTTTTTAACAAAAAATTGATTATATTCAGTGAATACTGGTATATGAAGTTTTCGACGATTGCAACTCTTTTTGATAGTCGAAATCCTAAAAATCATCTTACAAAACATCCCGGAAAATATCGATGTGAAAACACGTGTTTATGTTGAAACCAGTGAGCGGAACAGTATAGTCGGACGGGGCCGACCATATGATACCCTACACAACTTCCATTTAACTCTAACAATCTGTCGTTCTATATTCTGAGATTGGGCAATATTTCGCGATATTTGAACACTTTTTGACTGGCTAGAGGTCAGAAAATGTTACTAATAAAACGTACAGCCACTCTAATTACTTGTCCAGATTCCTTTCAACGTAGGTTATGTTGTGATGTTCGGCTTTCGACTCGAAAATTACAACTAATTAAGTTTTCGGTCCACTTCATCCGAAAAATTATTAGCTGATCATCACCTAACGTTTTAGGCGTTGTCCTTGACCATAACTGGAACCTCATGGAACATTTCAAAGCGATCAGGCTATGTATCCGCCCAGGTTACTAAATAATATATGAATACGTAAGCAACTGTAAATAGTTAAGTGTAACTCCCGCATCCGAGTACCTACGACAATATGATTGGTATCAATTTAAAGGTCAACCATTCCTCTCAACTTCTCGGGTCTATGTCCTTCAGGGGTAAATATAAACGCTTTAGAATAAAAATTTTATCAATTTTCACACAAAAGTCAGCGTCCATTTGACCCGCTAAATATTGACCGATCTTTATAAAAACAGGCATGTTTATTATTTGGCCCAACCCCCTTCTCCATGTGAAAATTCTAGAAGTTCGGGCCATAATTGCGGCCTCTGGTGAGACCAGAAAATTGGACAAAAATAAAGTTTTTGGTCCATTTCATCCCCTAGATATTAACCGATCTTTATCAAAAACAATAGGGGTCTTCATTTCGTGAAGATTGGTCCATAACTGTGGCCTGTATCGTGTTTACAAATTATAATGGACAGACGGATGGACACACGTCTCCAGATCGGCTCAGCTAGTCGAGATATGACGATCGGTATACTTAAAGGTGAGTATAGGACCAATATTTCGCGGCGTTACAAACTCTTGGGGCTGCACAAAGCTATAATACCCTGACAATATAGTTGTGTAGGGTATACAAATCTAGACAGAAATTTCTTATTCACCAGGAATACGGAATGACAAATTACAGCTACTTCTGAGCTAAAACCTTCAAAATACTGAATATGGGTCGGACGTCCATTTCGAAGCAAGGTCAAATGTAGACTTGCTTTGGACGAGATAGTGTGTAAACCTGTGAACCACTGTACGAAATAGTGTGTAAACCTGTGAACCATTTACTTAAAACTGAAAGAAAATATATATGAGAGCTGACCCGATTTCAACGAAACTTTATCTACGTTAGGTTTATGTAACTTCATTACATTGTACAAAATTTTGTACCAATCGACTTAACTTTTGGTTGTACCATTTACTTAAAATCGGACGAAACTATATAAAGAAGCTATATGTAAATCTGAACCGATTTTTCCAAATTTCAACAGGGTTCGTCCTTGGGCCAAAGGGATGAGCTGTTTCAAATTTCATACACTTTGGATCATAAATGTGACCTGTGGACGGACATGCATAAATCGACTCAGAAAGTGATTCTATTCATATTCACACCGTGTGATGAATGGTAAAAGTATATCCCAGTTTTGTATGCTGCAGCTCGGCTTCCGGATTCTTAGATGTAAAAAATGTCTAAGCAGAGAATCATCAATATAATTATATTTTTTGATATAGCCTCATATAAGGATCTCACAAAGCATTGCCATCTTAGCCGAGTAGTTGTCTTTTATGATCATGACGTTAGATTTCTAGGTGTTAATCTTAAGTCCTTCATTGTGAGCCAGTCTCTTCATATCTTATAATTTCTCTCTCACACATATTATAAGTCCACATAAACTTAGTCTTCTGTTTGTCGTGAGATATTTCATGTTATGCCTAAAGTACACGACCCTATAAGGTATTTTGATAGTATTAGCGAAATTTTTTCTAGCTTGAGTGTAATTCGTTTTCTCATGGGATAAAAAATCCTAACAGAAAATTTACAAAGTAACTCTTTACTTGTGTAATATTATTAAGTATTTCGTTTAGTTCATTATTAAAAAATTTAAAAATTATCATCGAATAAACAGCAAAAATTTACTGCTTCTACTATAGAACTGCCTCAATCTGCGCTGTATGAGTTTCGAAAAAGAAACTTTTTAAGGGAACCCCACCCATTCTCTATTTTAATTTTTCAAGATTTTCAATGGGCTGGTAAATCAAAACCAATGCTTGTTAAGGTTTGTAACTTTACACATATATAAGCACCCATAAAAGACCCAACCCGACATTAGTTGAAGATTTAAAATAGAAGAAAAATAATTTACAAAGAAAATTTGTTATTGTTTTGTTGTTGTTTTTTGTAATTAAAGAAAAGTCCTTATTTTTGATGGCGGGCATGATCTCCTCACTGGAACATCGGAATCCGAAAATTCCAACGGTGTTAAAAGAGTACATGTCTGGCTCTCGTATGAACAAGGATTATTGATTTCTCTCTCACACATATTATAAACATAAATGGTCTTCTGTTTGAAAATTTATGTTATGCCTGAAAAACACGACCCTATAAGGTTTTTGATAGTAAAAACGAAATTTAAAAACTGGAGTGTCTGTAAATTGGTAATTCGTTTTCTCATGGGATAAAAAATCCTAACAGAAAATTTACAAATTAACTTATTTACTTGTGTATTATTATTAAGTATTTCGTTTAATTCATTATTAAAAAAATCTAAAAATTCTCATTCAATAAAATTTTTAATATATTCAGCCGTCATGATTTAAACCAAAAAACTAGCGATGTTAAAAATAAAAAAATTAATAAAAAAATTGAATATAATAATATTCAACAGCAAAAATGTACTGCTACTACTACAGAACTGCCTCAATCTGCGTTGTATTTGTTTCGAAAAAGAAAAGTTTTAAATCATTTTATTTAATCAGAATTTTAACTGCAATAATTTCATGTTGCTTATTTCGACAATAGACAATTTTCACCTCCCTCTCAGTCTCACTGTACAAACTTAACTTCATACTTTTACATTCATTCGCGTTCGCCACAACTGATGGATGCACTCATCACTGACTGCCTGCATCATCCCTTATCTGAAGTAATGTTAATATTGAGGTCTTATAAATGTTATAAATTTCATAACAACCAACACCTTCCCACAGCCAATCTCGTCCACGCTGTTTTACAAACTCGCTTTAAATGTCTGTCAACAACAAAGCAGCAGCAGTAATGATAATGAGATCGTGCTTTTTTGCTGAATATCTGGACATTGTTGTAATAGTATGAACATAATTATAGAACGTGAAGCTGTTAGTGGGTAAAGTATTTTTATATACTTAGGAATTGTAAGTTATTGATGATAAAAAACTTTAAATGCAATATTGTGGTGGCAAAGAGTCACTACTACCACTCTCACATTATACCCTTCACCACACTGTGGTACAGGGTATTATGTCGTTGTGCGTGCATTTATACCAGGCAAAAGGAATCGAGATAGACCCGTGGTTTCTTGTGAGAATATCCATAGAATCACTTTCTGAGTCGATTTACGCATGCCAAGGACGAACCCTATTGAAATTGGAGAAAATCGGTGCAGATTTATATATAGCTCCCATTTTAGGTAAATGGTGCAAAAAACTCCTAATATTTGCCCGATTGAGACACAGAGTACTGAATTAGGTCTGGATTGATACATGCTAAGTTTTGTTGAAATCGGTTCAGATTTAGATATAGCTCCCATATATAGTTCGTCCCATTTTATGTAAATGGAACACCATACTGCCAATGTCTGTCCGATTGAAGCTAAATTTTGCACAGAGTATTGATTTAGGCCCAGACTGATGGATTGATACATGCCAAATTTTGTTGAAATCGGTTCAGATTTAGATATAGCTCCCATATATAGTTTCGTCAGATTTTATGTAAATGGAGCACCATACTGCCAATGTTTGTCCGATTGCGACAAAATTTTGTTGAAATCGGTTCAGATTTGGATAAAGCTCCCATATATAGTTTCGTCCGATTTTAGGTAAGTGGTGCACCAAACTCCCAATATTTGTCCGATTGATACAAAATTTTGCACAGAGTACTGAATAAGGTCTAGATTGATACATGCCAAGTTTTATTGAAATTGGTAAAGTTTTAGATATAGCTCCCATATATAGTTTCGTCCGATTTGATATAAATGGAGCACCATACTGCCAACATTTGTCCGATTGAGACAAAATTTTGCACAGAGTATTGATTTAGGCCCGCATTTATGTATGCGGCTCACATTTATGGTGAAATCGGTTCAGATTTAGATATAACTTGTTGAAATTGGTTCAGATTTCGATATTGCTCCCATATAAAGTTTCGTCCGATTATAGGTAAATGGTGCACCAAATTCCCAATTATACAGTCACATCGAAGCTAAAATATTTGTAAATAGCGATGTCGAAAATTGTTTCCGGAGGGAAATGCTATTAAAATAATATAAGTTCCGAAAAGTGGGAAGGCTATGTCAAAACATAAGCCAATGAGGACTCCAAATATCAAATTAGGTCCAATTCGATAGTAAAATAGTCAAAAGTCCCTTATTCATGGGGAATCAATATATGGGGTCTACTCTGAAAAGTGGCTCATTACTTAATTTTTGGTAGGGAGATTTTCTACCCAATGAGTTCAAACATTGAAAATCTGAGGTATTGGGGCTACCCATATAGCTCCGTATGAAGATTTACTACACAATGAAATACAAACTTAGTAAATTTGAAAAACGTGCCATAATACCGAATATACCTAATGTAGACGTATATGTCTCATTTGCAATGCCAAATTTAGTTTATTGTCTATTCTACTTACTAAATTCGAATTTCTAAGGTTGTCTCCATAGCTCAGGATTTGAGCTCTATTCATTCACTCCAATCGTAATTTTACCAAATTTAGTACACATAACATTCTCCATGTCTCAATCCTACACTCCAACAGTAATTACAATTCTATATTTTAGGATTCCAGCCTTGCCCGTTCACACAGAAACAAATTGTATAATAGTGAGTACAATTTAGTACCCATAAATATAAATTTCAAAATTAACCTTAACCTTGGATTTCAGGATTTCAACTATATCCTATCGCCCAAATGTAAACTGTACCAAATTTAGTACCGTTTAGAATCCATATAAGTAAAAATTTTCAAAACTGCCTCAAACTTGCAAAACTTTTAGAATCGTACCCATAAGTTCGAATTTGCGAAACTACCTCAATCTTATACTCCAACAGTAATTATACCCTACACAACTATGTTGTCAGGGTATTATAGCTTTGTGCAGCTCCAAGAGTTTGTAACGCCGCGAAATATTGGTCCTTGACCCACCTTTAAGTATACCGATCGTTATATCTCGACTAGCTGAGTCGATTTAGACATGTGTGTCCGTCCGTTTGTCCATTATAATTTGTAAACACGATGCAGGCCGCAGTTATGGACCAATCTTCACGAAATTTTGCATATAGGATGGGACCTGCCTAATGGAGACCCCTATAGTTTTTGAAAAAAATCGGTTATTATTTAGGGTGTGAAATGGACCAAAAACTAAATTTTTGTCTAATTTTCTGGTAGCTATAGAGGCCGCAATTATGGCCCAAACACCGCGAATTTTTAAATGGAGAAGGGGATTGGGCCAAAGAATTAGCATGTCTGTTTTGATAAAGATCGATTAATATTTCGCGAGTCGAATGGAACCTATCTTTTGTGTGAAAAATGACAAAATTTGTATTCTATAGCGTATATATTTACTCCTGATTGACATAGAGCCGAGAAGTTGATAGTATATCCAAGAGGAGTGGTTGAACTTTAAATTGATACCAATTATATTGTCGTATGTACTCGGATGTGGGAGTTACATTTAAATATTTACAGGTGCTTACGTACTCAGGTATTATTTAGTAACACATTACCACCCTAGGGGCGGAAATACAGCGCTTTGAAATTTTCCATGAGGATCCAGGTATGGTCAAGGATAACGCATATAATTTTCGGTGATGATCAGATAATAATATTGGGATGAGGTGGACCGAAAACTTAATTTTTTGTTTTTTTTTTCTAGTCAATATATATGCCACAATTTAAAGTCGAACATCATAACACAACCCACCGTGAAGGGAATCTGGACAAGTAATTAGAAGGTATTTACTGAATATTAGTAATATTTGTTGACCTCTAGTCGGTAGGGTACAAATATAGCGAAATATTTTCCATGCTCAGAATATATAACCACAGAAAGTTAGATTTTCGTGGAAGTTGTGTAGGGTATCATATGGTCGGCCCCGTCCGACTTTACTGCTCCGTTCACTGGTTTTAATTATAAATTTCAAAATTAAATCTAAATTGTAACGAGTTTAGTACTATTTATTACAACATAACTACCTTACTCCTACATTTCAACGCTAGTTTTTATTACAAATTTCAGGATTTCAGCCCTATCTGCAAAAATAAATTGAAAATATATTTAGTACAATATAGTACTTTTTGTTTTCCTAATTAGGAATTTCCTAAATTACCTCAATCCTACACTCCAACAGTAATTCAAATTTAAAAAATTCCGGAGTCCAGCTCTACCCGTTCGCACAAAATCTAATCGTACCAAATTTAGTATCATTTTAGTATATGCACTCTTGTCGTGATAATCGATAATCCATTAACAAATTTGAAATTCATAGTGGATGCTATTTACAAATATGCTAATGCTGGGTGTTCGATTCTCCTTCAACAGATCTAATATTTGTCATATGTAATATGTTTGTATTTAAAACGTTATTCACCGGTTCAATTGTGCTTATGCTGTGTACAGTTTTAACAATAATCTAATAAAAAACGTTTAACTTAGAGTTGAAACTAACAATTGCTTTTTTAACTATTTGAATTTTTAATATTTCTCTCAGCCAATAGCTTTAAACCCGTTGATTATGATTAAAAATTTGATATTTATGGCATTGTTAAATTTAATATTAGAATTACTAACAATTGTCAGGATAAAGTGTGACTGGTTGTTGTGGCAATATGCTTTTTGCTTCCCAATCAGCTATTAAAATCCAAGACCAGTGGCAACACCCAGAAGAACCAACTAAATTGTACACAGCAAAAGCAATGTAATGTTGTTTTCCAGAAAATTGAATTTCAATTGAATATTTATGAATTGTATGCCATAGGAGAACTTCTGTTGCTGTTGTTTTTGTTCTGAGTTTAATTTTCATAGTTTTGTTTGAGATTTCTATGTGCTATGGATGTATGAGTGAATGTATGTATGCATTCTTCTTGTGTGGTTATAAAATTTAATGTCTGTAATAATTTTGTTGTTATTACAGTTATATTGTTATCGTATTTGTTTCAATTGATTTTTATTTGGGAGAAGAATTTGTTGTTGTGTGATTTTACAATGGAAAAATTTGTACTGAGAGTGAGGATTTTCCAGCAATATTAGTTTATCTTAATCACTTGTTATTCTTTGCTATATTCAACATTTCTTTTTTTATACTGATCGACTTACAAATTATATATTCCTCCGAAGATTACATTGAATCATGCCTTGTGTAATGTTCCCATCTTAATTATGAAATAATTATCTTTCAGATTTTTTCCTTGAATATATCGTTTCTCGTTAATATTTTCATTATGTTGTAAACAATAATTCTACACCTTTGGGAAAACTGTTACATGGCACCTAGAGTAATTGTTTCAAATGTGTGTAGTTTCTAGCGAGCTGTATTTTTTAATACATATATATGTATTACACTAGTATTCAACATTCAATTATTAAATTTAACTTCGTTAGGTACTGTGCTCAATGAAAAAAATAAGGTTGATTCGATATATCTATAGGGCTAATATATGTATTACTAAACATTTTCACTCTATGTGTTACCTGTCATATGATAGTTCCTACATAATCGTATTCAATACGGTTAAACGCACGATCATGCGTTGCGTTCTTCACATTGACGTTGAAAAACAATCGGCATTGATTATAAACGTAAAGAGTGCATCTATGAACTTGAATGTTCATACAGTGATGAAGCACCATCTTATAGCACTAAAAAGTGGTTTAAGAGGGCCCCCATTCTCGATTTCTATTTGTTAATGATTGTATACTTGCTGGTTCCTTCTAAGCCGATTTATGCATGTCCGTCCGTCTGTTGATGTTGACTTATAAACAAAGAACAGGTCGCATTTATAATCCGATTTGGATGAAATTTGGCACAAGTCACTTATTTGGCCCACGGATGAGCCATATTGAAATTGGGAAAAATCGGTTGAGATTTAGATATAGCTCCCATATATATTTTCGCCAGATTTAGGGTAAATGGTGCACCAAACTCCCTAAATATCTTTCGATTTGACCGAAATTTGGCACAATGTACTGAATTAAGCCTACAATCATATGTTTTAATTTTCGTGAAAATCGGTTCAGATTTATATATAGCTCACATATTTAGTTTCGCCCGATTTATGGTAAAAGGTGCACCAAAGTCCCTGAAAAACTTTCGATTTGCGCGAAATTTAGTATAGCGAACTAAATTAAGCCTAGTATTTTCGTGAAAATCGGTTCAGATTTAGATATAGCTCCCATTTATATTTTCGTCCGATTTAAGGTAAATGGTGTACCAAAGTCCCTATATATCTTTCGATTTGCACGAAATTTGGCACAGCGTACTGAATTAAGTCTAGAATGATGTGTACTAAGTTTCGTGAAAATCGGTTCTTATTTAGATATAGCTCCCATATATATTTTCGTCCGATTTAAGACAAATGGTACACCAAATATCTTTCGATTTGACCAAATTTGGCACAACGTACTGAATTAAGCCTAGAATGATGTGTTCTACTTTTCGTGAAAATCGGTTCAGATTTATATATAGCTCCCATATTTAGTTTCGGCCGATTTTAGGTAAATGGTGTACCAAAGCCCCTGAAAATATTTTGATTTGCACGAAATTTTGCATAGCGTACTGAATTAAGAGTAGAATGATGTGTGTTAAGTTTCATGAAAATTGGGTCAGATTTAGATATAGCCCTATATATATTTCTTCCGATTTAATGTAAATGGTGCACCAAAGTCCGAATGTATTTTTCGATTTGCACGAAATTTGGTACATCGTACTGAATTTAGTCTAGAATGATGTGTTGTAAGTTTCGTGATGATCCGTTCAGATTAAGATATAGCTCCCATATATATTTTCGTCCGATTTTACATAAATTACATAAACTCCTTATGTTTGTCCGATTAACACGAAATTTTGTAAAGCGTATCAAAATGGGACTTGAATGACGTTATTGGCATAGATGCAGCAATAGCTTCCATATGTATTACGAACGTGTGTCTGATTGAGATTAAAGTTTTAACAGTTCGGCGTACCGAATAGCGTGTATAAATTTAGTTATAAATCGTTTTCCATAAATTTGTCTCGACCTGAATGAAATAAAATTTATCATAGGTTGGAGAAAGTCATGAGTATGTTCATTCGAGTTAACATTCACATACAATTGTAAGGATACATATGTACAAGTACCCAAAGTGGTGAAGGGTATCATACAGTAGGCAAAGTTTGACTTTACTACTTTCCTTACTGGTTTACCATTAAAGAAATTTCGCAATGCACGAAAAAGATGATAATCGTTTGTAAAATATGCCGAATTGTTTCTTTGTTCACTTCCATTTTTAACACCTTGTAACTCACTACTGAATGTACCAAACAAAAAGCAGCAAAATATTTTTTTACTGCGAAATATCACCCTTCCCACCAAGATATTTTAAGCACTTGTCACGTAACAAATGAAATGCATATAATTTTAAGAATTCTAAGTATTTTATTTTTTCGTGAAACAGTGAAAATAACCACCCACCTATACGTATCCTCGTCCTTGCATCCAAATGTCTACGTTACATATAAAACAAATGCGGTTAGTAGTTATTGTTGTTGGTGGTGGCACTGTGTTTCCGTTGTAATTTAACTTTGCTT
The DNA here is from genome assembly GCF_032173495.1 of Musca vetustissima. NCBI lineage: Eukaryota > Metazoa > Arthropoda > Insecta > Diptera > Muscidae > Musca > Musca vetustissima. The sequence continues at coordinate 23,253 of NW_026883175.1, forward strand.
TTTTGCCTTAATGTTTGTGGTGTTTTTTTATTATTTGGGAATGTGGTATTTCCTAACTGGTGCCATACTCTAACTTCCGCAAGAATGAATTTTTTGTTTTGTGCACCCTGTGGTTACTATAGTATTCATATGCAATCATGCACAGACACAAACACACACTCACACGCACACATCCTGATGCATACATATACACTGTGTGGGTATTAGCGGAAATATAATTATGTAGTAAAGCATGCATATTTTGTGCATATTTTAATTAAACAACATAAAAGTAACCTCAGTAATGTGGTTTTGTTGTAATATTAATAAATAACAGAATACAATAATAATGAAAAAATTATCAACGTCGTTTGAAACCTCCAAGAAAGACCATAACAATAAAGAGAAGAAGAAATTAATGATTGATTTCCAAATGAAATGCCTGATGCGTTGCATTACGAAGCATATCCTTACATGTGATACAGGAAATACCCATAAAAGGTGATTTAACCTGTCTTCTTAATTAAGTAAAATTGACGCTGTAAATAACAGAAAATATTTCCTTTTGAAAAAGATGATTGATGTCCGAAAAAATTACGAATCATATTTGCAATAAATGGCCATGGCACACATTTTATTTTGGAAAAGCTGAGGAAATACATAAAAGTGAAGAAATTAATTATATATTGGGAAATCTTAAAATAAAGGAAAATGTGGATATAAAAAAATGTGAAGCAATCAATTTTGAGAATATAAAAGCTTTAGTCATGGATTTTTTAGAAGACAAGGACAAAGACATTACCATCGAAGGACCATTAACATTAATTCGGACGACATGAATTATATGATCTGTATAGACATGGCAAAATTGACATTGAATTTCATTCTGATCAAGGATATGTATACGGCTAATATTTCGTTGGATTGAATCAGTCAGTTGGATTGAATCAGTTATATTATAAGTAACCCTACCATATTTCCGTAACGTATACGCATTGATGGATATTTAAATAATTTTTAACAAATTTGTTTTCAATATTATTGGAGAAATAATAACATATTTTACTACGTGTTTAAGTTCTAAAAGAATATGAACCATTTCAAGGCTGATTATCTTTTAGAAAGTTTAGTAATGCAAATGGGATATATTGGAACACGTTTATGTGTAGCGATCCATATAACAGTACCACCGTTCATTCCTGTATGTTGACCCGTTTTTCAACCGAATTACCTCTAAATTGATTTTGCGTTATTATTGAATAATAAATCTATTTACCAGAAAATGTCAATTTTGGACACCATATAAAGAACTGCTTTCAGTATTTTGAAATTTACCGCATTTATTTACTGAAGTAGCTGTAACTTTTTCAGAAAATTTTCTGTAAGGGCACAGGTTTTGACATATCCCCATTATATGTTGTAATAATTGAATGTCTGCGTTACACATATCCAACACACAACCTACATGCGTAGAGAATTCGCTATGAGTTCGCCTGGTGTGACCTACTTACACAACATGTAAAAAATCGTAGCATTACGTTTTCTTGTTTAGTGTGTAATTTGTAGATATTACTTTCAATAAAGCCACCAGCCAGAGCGCAAGTGCCGTTTCCTTCAATCCACTAAGCAGGACTTTTTAACACCGTACACAACTAACGCTAGGAACTACTATTCTTTTTTGTACCCTTCACCATAGTACGGAAGGTGTACTAATTTTGTTTTTCCGTTTGTAACTCATCGAAATAATGATTTTCAACCCTATAAAGTATATATATTTTTGATCAGCGTAAAATTCTATGATTTAAGCATGTTCGACTATCTGTTGTAATCACTCTAACTTCTAAACGAATTGAGATACATCACCAAAATTGTGCATTGTGCACTTATATAAGTGTACATCGCAATTTTCGGTATTTTGGGGTTCTTGAGCGCGTTTTAACTTAATTCCCTGAAATTTGGTACATTGCATTCTAATTGAGTACATAATTTCCCACAAGAAAATATAAATATAGATCTCCAGTACACACATTTTCAGTGTTTCGGGATTTTTGGGGGTATATTTTGATTGAATTGGATGTAATTCAGTTCTTAGTGGGTAGGAAATCTCTCCACAAAAAAAAAAAAAAAAAAACTATAAAAACAGGGGCCTATTTTTTCGGGTAGCTCCAATAAAATTATCTCCAATTTTCGATATTTTGGAGTTCTTGAGCGCATTTTTCAACAAAATATGCTCTATTTTGGTATTTGTAGTCGTATATGGTAAGAAATCTCCATACCAAAATATTATTAATATTTGCCCCCTTTTAGAGGTAGTCCCCCTTTTTATACCCTGCACCACACTGTGGTACAGAGTACTATGTCTTTGTGAATATGTTTGTAACAGGCAAAAGGAAACGAGATTTTCTATCTCCTTTTGAGAATGTGCACAAAATGGTGAAGGGTATCATATAGTCGGTTCGTCCGACTTTTGAGCTGTCCTTACTGGTTTATATTAAAATAGTTACTTATATTAAAATAGTTAGCTGATTAGTTACGTGTGTTGGGGTGGTCCCCATATTGGCGTATTCTAAGAGAATGGAAGAAAAATTGCAGAAATGGTTTAACATAAGTAGAAGACTAGACATAGCACCCATAAAATGGTCTTAGCTAATTACTGGCATATTTCCCAATCAAAGTATATGCAATTTGGTATTCCCGATTTTCAGAACGTTATAAAAAGTCTGTCTCTTTATTATAACTGGCAATCACATTGAAGGCCGCAAATGTAATATCACGAAATGAGGCCACAATTAGCACCAGAAATTCACGAGATGAATACAGGGAAAGGGATCTGGATAACGAAGGATCATTGTTGTTATGATGATGACCGATTATACTCCGGATAAGCTACGAGTGTAGCCAAGAATATTGGTTAATCTGTAAATTTGTGTTAATAATATTGATGTATGTAATGAAATATTACATTTATAATGAATTCTTTGCAGAAATCAATACACTTCAAAAGTAGCTTTAAGAACTTTTGAAGAAAATAGCAGTCGCTTGAAGGGTCACCTATTATGAACCGAAAAGCACACTGATCCTTGTCCAATTAGAAAACGTACCTATTTTTAATAATATTAGAATATTTATCATTAAGCTAGTTTAAAAATGGCAATACTTTCATTTTGCGCCAAATTTTTGTAAAGCGGAAAGACATAGACTAGTTGACAGCATTTCTAAGATGAATGGTCTATCAAATATTCTTCCGATAGGGTTATCAATATTGGTTAATATTTAGGTATAGCCCACATATAACAACCCTATATATTTAAATGGGGGCCCATTTAACAACCATCCGTATTTTTCAATACTTTAAAGGGTTTAGACATCTAAAAAACGTGTCTACTTTATGGCGTCCCTGATTTAAGTCCCCTATTTAAGATTAAAAGAAACATTTTTATAAAAATATGGTATAATTTAGTATTTATGGTGCCTTGTGAATTATAAAATTCTAATATTACTATTTTCATTTATACTTCATACGTATATTTCATTCGTGAAACTGCGCCTCATACATTATTTGTATATAAATATTTGTTTTCTATTTTCATATTCTGGCCACGTTTTAGCGTCAGCAATTACTCCTTTGTTTGCTATTTGCATATGCTAACAAAAGTCAAAAAGAAAATAAGCCGAAAAATTGCTTAGTATTCATTTAAAGCTTTAACACTTAAAATTTATCTCTTCTCGCCGAACAAATGTGCTTGATATCTCCTTGTAAATATTTTCAACAACAAGAACCAAGAAAACTCTGAGTATGTGAGCTTAGGAATATTTAATTCCAAGGGTAGCACATCAAATCTTCCTTTATTGAAAACAGAGTTTTTATCAATTATTTAGTATTGAAATAGTCATCATAGCCTATACGTTGTAGAAATATGTTAGGGTATACCCATTTACATAACGTATACGTAAGTATTTGAAGATTATAGAAAAATTTGTTGTCATTCAAGCCGCAAAAAGAATTGACATATATGCAAGCAAATGCGCATAGATTTGTCTCCCGTGACGAAAAGGCCACAATGTGGAAATTCTGGGTTTTGGAAACTGGCATAAATTTAATAATTATTCGATTTTACAGTTCCTATCCTATTACTCCATCGTTAATGTCTACAATTTGTTATTTAATTTTCTTTGAGCCAACTAGCACACCATTTACAGTGGCATTGGGTCCATTTGAAGTTCCCGACTATTTAAAGAAATGCTGAAAAAAGTTTGGCCGAGCCGAACTTATCTTCTGATCTTATAATATCAGTTTTTTTTTTTTTTTTTTTTTTGACTTCTAACTTTAGCCTAAAATTGCACTCTGATGTTTGTACTTAGCACCCATATAAATATCTTGCTCCATTTTAATCTAGAATTGTGAGTTCAAGATAGAAAAACTTTCTCGTGGAAAATGTACAATATGTTCAATATATCCATAATTTGACATAAAAGCCCAGCAACATTTTTGACATCTTGAAGTTCCTACCATTCAAAGAATCTGCCATTTGGATCACTACCGATTTAAAATATTTTTAATGCTCACCTCGTAGTTAGGGGTATAAAACGATGTTTTACATGCTTAATCTTGTTCCTCACACCTATTCCTGTCTCTCGCACTTTTTCCTGTAAATTTCGCCTTTCAAGCCAAAGTGATTTATATGTTAGTGGCGTTATAAAAAAGTGAATCGTATAATTGACCCCGTTGACTACATAGCCTTGATTAGTTGTTTTCACATGCAGCTGTGCAGTGATGCTGAACATATGACAAAAATCTCAATAACTGTTTTCCCTCTTTCCATTTAAGAATTTCTAACAATGAAACGATTACTCCAAATGTAACAAAAGGTGGTAAATATTAATTATCACACACACTTCCATATTAACAGCAATTATTCTACAGCACCTGGAAATAAGATAAAATACCAGCAATGACTGAGTAGGTACTCTAGCTTGTGTATTCATTGCAGTTTTCTTTATTGCAAAGCAAACTCCAACAATCACGACAATAACACCAAGGTTTCTGTTTGTTCAAAGTTGATATTGTTCTGCCACCATTACCACCAACATTATTGTTATTGTTCATTTGTGGATTTGTAGTTTGGCAAATTCGTATAACTGGGTGACTTGTAGGGATATTCAATATGCAGAATAGTTTTTGGTCAATTAAATTAGAAATGAGAAGCATAAAAGAAGTTATATTTAACACATTCTAAATTTTCTAGCCCACTCTGAAAACATGCCTCTAAAATTTTAATATAAATGACTATTCTCTGCAATAACCCTAGATTGCTGTACCTTTTGATATTCCACAACAACACACAATTTCATATCATTTCCTTGTGTGCTTCATTCATTATTGCTCTGTGTGAAATATTTGATATTGTTCCTATTCTACGAATGACAAGGAGGAGGCTTTGATACAGAACTGTAACATCGTTCAAGTGTCATGAGTTTGAAAGATAGCTTCTACACTGACGGGTGAGTATTATAAATTACTTACTATATTTTCACAATGATGCACTTGTAACAAACTTTTGACAACATGCGGATGTATAAAGGCAGTTATATGCTTCGTTGATTCAATGTTAAAATTAAAGGTCATGAGATATACTTTTCATTGTAAGACCGATTCTTTTTAGAAGACCGATTTTTGTAGGATTTTGATTGGCTTTAGACTGAAATTTCCTACAGAATCCGTCTCCACTTCACTTGTTATACCCTTCACCACACTGTGGTACAGGGTTTTATGTCTCTGTGCATATGTTTGTAACAGGCAGAAGGAAACGAGATAGACACATGGTTCCTTTTGAGAATATGCATAGAATCACTTTCTAATGCCATGTACAGACGAGCGTTGTTCGCTCTCTCATTCGTTGTTCGACCCTTAATTATGAAGTAATTACTTAGTTCCCCATACAAAATTGTCTGAGCGAACACCGACTTTTGTACGTTGTTCGATTCGAATCACTCTCTGAATAACCAATAAATTTGTCCCATCCCTAACAATTGAGAGTGTTTATCGAAAATAAATTAATTTTGACAGTTTGAAAATATTTATGAAATTTTCAAACTTTTTCAGTAAAATTGAAAATCATGAATGAAAAGTAAAAAATTGTATAGTTTTTATATATGCAGCAGGATGTAAATTTTGTTTTCTACATAATGCAATATGCATTTCTTTTCCCTTGGTTCTAATTAGCGTACAAAACAAGAAACAAATGTGGGGCAACTCAAACAAAAAATTCTCCAAATTTTTATTTGTGACAGTATGTGACATTTGAATTGAGAAAATATAAAAATGTATTAAAAACAACAACATTTTCAGAAAAAATGGAAAACGTGAATGAAAAGTAAATAGATATGGGTTCATACTATAGTCAGGAGAAAGAGAATTATTTTTTCTATTTAGATCCCTATGTAATTCACTAAAATATGTTACATTTTTGGTGTAAAACAAGAAAAAAAAGTTTGAAATAAAAAACTCTGATGATATGAATTATGAATAGTGTTGTATGAACGGGTTAATTCATGTACGTAATTCTGAGAGCGAACTACGTTGTTCGGATGCCCGTCAGAACATGGCATAAGTCGATTTATGCATGTCCGTCCGTCTGACCGTCTGTTGGTGTTAAATTGTAAACAAAGTACAGGTCGCATTTATGATCCGAATTGGATGAAATTTGGCATAGGTCACTTATTCGGCCCAAGGACGAACCCTATTAAAATTGGGGAAAATCGGTTCAGATTTAGATATAGCTCCCATATATAAATTTAACCGATTTAATGTAAACGGTCCCTATATATCTTTCGATTTGCACGAAATTTGGTACAGCCTAATCATTTAGGTCTAGAATGATGCCTGCCAAGTTTCGTGAAAATCGGTCCAGATTTAGATATAGCTCCCATATATAGTTTCGTCCGATTTCATGTAAATTGTGCCCCAAAGTCCCTATGTATCTTTCGATTTGCACGAAATTTGGCATAACGTACTGAATTGAGCCTAGAGTGATGTATGCCAAGTTTCGAGAAGCTATATATAAATCCTGATTTAGATATAGCTCTCATATATAGTTTCGTCCGATTTCATGTAATGGTGCCCCAAAGTCCCTATGTATCTTTTGATTTGCACGAAATTTGGTATAACGTACTGAATTAAGCCTAGAGTGATGTCTGCCAAGTTTTCCTATATATCCTTCGATTTGCACGAAATTTGGCATAACGCACTGAGTTGAGCCTAGAATGATGGTTGCCAAGTTTCGTAAAAATCGGTCCAGATTTAGATATAGCTCCCATATATAGTTTCGTCCGATTTCATGTAAATTGTGCCCCAAAGTCCCTATGTATCTTTCGATTTGCACGAAATTTGGCATAACGTACTGAATTGAGCCTAGAGTGATGTATGCCAAGTTTCGAGAAGCTATATATAAATCCTGATTTAGATATAGCTCTCATATATAGTTTCGTCCGATTTCATGTAATGGTGCCCCAAAGTCCCTATGTATCTTTTGATTTGCACGAAATTTGGTATAACGTACTGAATTAAGCCTAGAGTGATGTCTGCCAAGATTCCCTATATATCCTTCGATTTGCACGAAATTTGGCATAACGCACTGAGTTGAGCCTAGAATGATGTCTGCCAAGTTTCGTAAAAATCGGTCCAGATTTAGATATAGCTCCCATATATAGTTTCGTCCGATTTCATGTAAATTGTGCCCCAAAGTCCCTATATATCTTTCGATTTGCACGAAATTTGGCATAACGTACTGAATTGAGCCTAGAGTGATGTCTGCCTTGTTTCGTGAGCCTGGAATGATGTCTGCCAAGTTTCTTGAAAATCGGTCCTGATTTAGATATAGCTCCCATTGAGTCAAACTATACAGAATTCGGTTGAAAAATATGTCGAAATCCTTAAAATACCTAACATCAGGTGTACCGTTATATGGGAGTATTGGAAAACCATTATACGATCCAGTGCATATTCGGTTCACTAATTCCCATAAATATAGAAAAAACACAAAATTTCAGCATCATATCTCAGTTGGTTTAGAAGTTATTAATTTGGCGCCGCTAGTGATTTGGACCACTGTACGCAGTTAAAATTCACAATTTTATGAAATCAGACACAAATATATATATGGGAGATATACTTAAATCCGAATTGATTTTAGCGAAACTAAACATACATCATTCTAGACTCCATGCAGCACCATATGCAAAATTTCGATATTTTTCGGACAGACCATGGGAATTTGTTGTACCTTTTACATAAATCAGGACTTATTTATAAATCCGAACCTATTTCAAGAGAACTTTAAACAAATTGTTTTAGACTCAAGGCAAAATGTCATATAAATCGAAGTAATATAGGGACTTTGGATCGCCATGTACACAAATCGGAAGAGAATAGATTTCCGACCCTATTAAAAACATACAACACAACACTCTCATTCTAGACCCAATTTTGTAAGCTATTCAAAATTTCTTTCCAGTCGGACAAACAAATGAATTAAAGTTAGAACGTTGAATTTTCGGCACTACTTATTGTATGTTTTATATTGGTCCATAATAAAATGCATATTTTTAATGGAAATAACAACATTTTCCCAAACAATTCATGGTTATTTGACATTTTGACCCTTGCCGAAATACATGGATCAGATCCACTTAACCTCAGTTTCAATTGATTACTTGCACCTGAATCGCTTATATATATTAAATAATTCCATATATACACATAACATATATACACGACACTGTATATGAGTACCCACTACATCTATGTCTAAACCGATTTCACCAGAACTCAACACAAGTCATTCAGGATCAAGTAATAAAGCTAAACAAAATGTGGCTGCCGAAAAATACGTGTTATTATTGTCAAAACAAATTACACACAAGACAACGAAATATGTATTTTTTCAATTCAAAATATATTTTTGTACTTTTTAGATTATTCGCTATTTAAATACTAACTAAAACAACATACAAATTAATCTATTAATCATATACAAATATAATAACCGCAATGTCATTGATATTCTCAACTCGTCCAAACCAAAAATAATTTCAAAATTGTCATTTGTTGTGGAATTGTTTTACAAACCATTCGCCAGAGGTTAATGTGGACTGCAAATAAATTTATTTATATTTTCAATACAATAGCTTTGAAAATATGTACAGGCCTTAATAAAAATGATTCAGACATATACATAGAATAAAAATTAAGCACGAATAGTTCTTGAATAACAGTTGATTTCATTTGGCAGTATAACGGGGCGAATATTTGAATTATAAATTATTAAGTTATGAAAATTTGTTCGTCCAGGTGTGAGTATTCATAATTGAAAATATATACAAATTCTATTAAATATTCAGAGATAGGTATTTTATATAAATATGTGCGAATATGTACATTTTAAACTAACTTCCTTCTATTACACTGTGCGACACGACAAATTTCCGGGGGTTCTAATGTACCAATTCTGTTTAGTTGCAGTCCCTGGACCACGAAAATACCTTTGGTTTTTCTGGGTCACTTCGAAAATTAATGTGGTTTCATGGACTTTCAATTTGAAACTTGAATAACTTATTTACTTTATAACGAATTTATATTATTCTTTTTTTCCTTTCAAACAAGATATATATTTGGTAAATCGATTGAGGATTGGCTGAGTTCCAGTGGTTGAAATGTGAGAAATACTCATAAAAAGACAAACTTTATTTTTCTTCGGCCTGTACGATGAAATTATGATATCAAGCCATATACGTTTGATTATATTACGGGGAAGAAAATTAAATTAGCTTTAAAAAATTATAAAAATCAAAAAAATCGGTTAAAAAATGGATGACTTATACACATTTTTGTATTGATTCTATACATATTCTCTAAAGGAACTATGGGTCTATCTCGTTTTCTTTTGCCTGTTGCAAACATAGCAGTTTGTAACAGAAAACGATACAGACCCGTATTTCCTTTAGAGAATATGCATAGAATCAATACAAAACCAGTAAAGAAAGCAGTAAAGTCGGGCTGGGCCGACTATATGATACCCTTCACCACTTTGGGTATATTGTACAAATGTATCCCCTCCAAGGAACATACGCAAGTATTTCTGCAACCTATGATAAATTTAATTTCATTCGGGCAGATTTAAAGTGGAATTCGTACCATGGGACAAATTTATGAAAAAAGACTTATAGCAAAATTAATACATGTAATTCGCTCGCCGCACTGTTAAAATTTTAATTTCATTTAGACATCCATTCAAAATACATATGGAAGCTATGACAACATCTACATCAATTTCACCATAACGCAATAACGTTATTCAAGTTCCAACTTGATACGTTGTGCAAAAAATCGTGTTAATCGGACAAACATTAGAAGGTTGGTGCACCATTTATGTAAAATCAGACTACTATATATATGTATATGTGGCAGCTATATCGAAACCTGAAACAATTTTTCCGAAACTTAGCACACATCATTCAAGACTTAATTCAGTACGCTGTGCCAAATTTCATGCAAATCGAAAGGTATATAGGAATTTCGGTGCAACATTTACATAGAATCGGAAAAAAACTATATATGGGAGCTATACCTAAATCTGAACCGATTTTCGAAAGGTATATAGGAACATTGGTGCACCATTTACATAGAATCGTAAAAAACTATATACGGGAGCTATATCTAAATCTGAACCGATTTTCACGAAACTTAGCACACATCATTCTGGACCTATTTCAGTACTCTCTGCCAAATTTCATGCAAATCGAAAGATATATAGGGACTTTGGTGCATCATTTACTTTAAAAAGGACGAAACTATATATGGGAGCTATATCTAGATCTGAACCGATTTTTTCGAAACTTGGCACACATCATTCTGGACCTAATTCAGTACGCTGTGCAAAATTTCATGCAAATCGAAAGGTATATAGGAACATTGGTGCAACATTTACATAGACTCGGAAAAAAACTATATATGGGAGCTATATCTAAATCCGAACCGATTTTCTCGAAACTTGGTATACATCATTCTGCACCTAATTCAGTGCTCTATGCCAAATTTCATGCAAATCGAAAGATATAGAGGGACTTTGGTGCCCCATTTACCTTAAATCGGACGAAAATATATATGGGAGCTATATCTAAATCTGAACCGATTTTTATGAAATTTTACACACATCATTCTAGGCCTAATTCATTACGCTGTGCCAAATTTCGTGCAAATCGAAAGATATATAGGGACCGTTTACATTAAATCGGACGAAAATATATATGGGAGCTATATCTAAATCTGAACCGATCTTTCCCAATTTCAACAGTGTTCGTCCTTGGGCCAAATAAGTGACATGTGCCAAATTTCATCCAAATCGGATCATAAATCGAAAGTACAATTTAACATCTACAGACGGACGGACGGACGGACATGCATAAATCGACTCAAAAGGAACCATGGATCTATCTCGATTCCTTTTTCCTGTTACAAACATATGCACAAAGACATAATACCCTGTACCACAGTGTGGTGAAGGGTATAATTATTCTGACATATACATAGGCGGGAGATATATATATATATATTTTATTAAAAATATATTTATGGAATAGTCCTTAAAAACAGCCGATCTTCTTAAGCTGTATAAGTTGGTGAATATTTGAATTATAAATTATTAAGTTATGAAAATTTGTTCGTCCAGGTGTGATTATTCATAATTGAAAATATATAAAAACTTTATTTAATATTCAGAGTTAGGTAAATATGTGTACAAATATACATTTTTATACCCTCCACCATAGTATGGAGGGTATATTAGTTTTGTTTTTCCGTTTGTAACGCATCGAAATACTCATTTCCGACCCTATATATATATTCTTGATCAGCGTAAAATTCTAAGACGATTTATGCATGTCCGTCTGTCCGTCTGTCTGTTGTAATCACTCTAGCGTCTAAACGAATTGAGATAGAGCCCCAAAATTTCGCATAGAGTCGTCTTTTGTCTGCAGGCAGGTCAAGTTCGAAGATGGGCTATATCGGTCCACGTTTAGGTATAGCTCCCTTATAAGGATACCTCCCATTTTTCGGTATTTTGAGGTTCTTGAGCGTGTTTTTCAACTGAATTCGCTGAAATTTGGTACTTTGAGTTTTTATTGGGTAGCAAATATCACCACTAAAAATTATAAATGTAGGTCCATTTCTTCGGACAGCCCCCATGTAAGGGTAACCCCAAAATTTCGGTATTTTGAGGTTCTTGAGCGTGTTTTTCAACAGAATTCGCTGAAATTTGGTACTTTGAGTTCTTATTGGGTACCAAATAAACCTACTAAAGATTATAAATATAGGTCAATTTTTTCTGGTACCCCCCATATAACGGTACCCCTCAATTTTCGGTATTTTGGGGTTCTTGACCGCGTTTTTCAACGGAATTCGCTGAAATTTCCTTTATTGGGTTCCTATTGGGTAATAAATTTCTCCACAAAAAATTATGGATATAGGTCCACTTTTTCTGGTAGTCCCCATATAACGGTACCTCCTAATTTTCAGTATTTTGGGGGTTTTGATCGTATTTTTCCGCCGAATTAGCTGTAATTTAGTATTTTGAGTTCTTAATAGGTATAAAATCTCCCCACAAAAAATTATGAATATAGATCCATTTTTTCGGATAGCCCCCATATAAGGATACCCCCAATTTTCGGTATTTTGGGGTTCTTGAACGCGTTTATCAACCGAATTTGCTGCAATTTGGTATTTTGTAGTCGTATATGGTAACAAATCTCCCTACCAAAAATTATTAATATTCGCCCCCTTTTTGGGGTAGTCCCCATATAACCCCCTTTTTTCATATTAAAATAGTTATGTGATTTGTTACGCGTTTTAATTTTAGTTCTAAGACTCTGTTGTAATCATTTCACCTGCGGAGTATAGCGAGATAAGAAATTAGAACGTAAGGTTCGATAATGAACTATAGCCGCATTTAGACCTAGTTCCTGTGTGGAGGTACCAGAAGAAGTGGACCGATATTCCCCATCTTCGAATTTGAACTAAGTTCGGAAGAAATAATAAGATGTGCGAGGTTTGAATGAAATCCAACTTTACTGAAACGGATTTGGTCCAAAGAAACATGGGGTCTAGAACCAATATTTCGATGAGGCACATTTTCATTGTGTCATTAGCTGTAAGGCTGGAGGTATAATTATCCATTAAAATGTTCTGAAATTTTTATTGTTGTTTACATTATGGTTTACATAATCCGTTTTTAGAAATGTCGGTATAGGTCCACTTTTTGACATGTTCCCTATATTTTCATTTCTAGTACCTGCCCGTATATCTATGGTGGAGGGTATCCAAAGTTCGGCCCGGCCGAACTTAACGCTTTTTCACTTGTTACTAACTTCCTTCTACTATTAACGTTTCTTCTAGCCTCCATCAGCTTCAAATAAAATACAACCAAACTAAATAAAAAATCCCCTAAGAATTAGTAATGTTGGCCTTGTCTTGTTTATGCGACCTGATTGAAAAATAAGGATAACAACATTGGTAGGAAACAATTTTCCAGACGATTGCCTTTGACGGCATATGCTATCAAACACACTCACCCGCATTCGTACATATTTATAAAATATACCATTTATTATATGTCTGCTTGGTGTCTGTGAAAAGCTTAGATTTTTTCATTTATAAGTCGGAGAAAAAACTGTTTACAGATGTTACTGAACTCAACCTTCCAACAACAGAAGAACAAAACATGAAGTCGTTACACACATACCGACTCCCACACACGGTAACATACACACAAGCATATATATTATGTTCGAAAAATTTAATTAAAAAATATTTTATTTTATCTGCATCATCGATGCAATCCGAAGTAGTCAAGTGAAATTTAATAATATAAAATGAAACCAGTAAGGAAAGTTCAAAAGTCGGACGGGCCGACTATATGATACCCTTCACCACTTTGGGTACATACGAGAAATATCAATATCCTGTAGATAGAACAGACATAGAATATTTGGAGGACCGTTGAGATGGAATAAAATGCGCTATCTAGATAGATAGAAATAAAATGCACTATCTAGATAGATATTTCAACCAATTGAAAACCCCCATACACATACCATTCTGAAATCAATGTGCATGTCAAACGGGCAGACTTGGATTCTTTGGTACTATTTGTATGAAATCGAGTAAAGATATGTATGGGAGATATATATAAGCACATGGACTTAATTCAGCAACCGTTGCATAGAACATTTGTTTTTTGTTATTACTCTATATTCAATTTAATTCCCTCTGCCAAATTTCGTGTACATCAAACAGACATAGGCCCTTCAGTGCACACTTACATAAAATGGAACGAAAATATATATAAAACCTAAATCAAAATCTGAACCGATTACAACAAACCTTATCACACAACATTTCTTGTCAGTTGCATTCGCTATGTAAAAGTTTTCTCAGTCGGACAAATATTGGGAGTTTGGTGTATCATTAAAAAAATCGGACGAAACGATATATGGGAGCTATGTCTAAATCTGAACCGATTTTAACAAAACTTCGCCGACATCAGTCTGCACGTAATTCAGTACTCTGTGCAGAATTTTGTCCCATTCGGACAAGTATTTGGAGTTTGGTGTATCATTCACATAAAATCGGACGAAACTCTATATGGGAGCTATATCTATATATGAACCAATTTCTATAAAACTTCGAAGACATCAGTCTGAACAGAATTCAGTATTCTGTGCAAAATTTTGCGCCAATCGGACAAATATTGGGAGTTTGGTGCATCATTTACATAAAATCGGACGAAGCTATATATGGGAGCTAAATGTAAATCGTAACCGATTTTCTCCAATTTCAATAGGGTTCGTCCTTGGGCGAAATAAGTGAACTATGCCAAATTTCATCCAAATCGGATCATAAATCCGATCTGTACTTTGTTAACAAAAATACATGGACGGACGTACAGACCGACGGACATGCGTAAATCGACTCAGAAAGTGATTTTATGCATATTCTCAAAAGGAACCACGTGTCTATCTCATTTCCTTTTGCCTGTTACAAACATATGCACAAAGACATAATACCCTATAACACAGTGTGGACAAGGATTTTGCAATTCCTTTTGAAAAATCCAATTAAAAAATTCAGATTTGAGAAAATAGGTATCGCATTTTTTGATGTGCCACAACAAACACTGGCGTTGCTTTTTAAAGAATATTTCCAGGTAAATTCCTTATTCCTACCTTATTTCCGATTCCTTAGAAAAGTTATTTTTCCATAGTAAATTTTATTTTCCTTCACTTTAATCCTCTCGACCAATTAACGATAGCATCAATTTTCCATAAGCTGTTTACGTACGCTGTAGTTATCACATATTCAGGGGTTCAATAACTCAATTGAATACCGAGCGACTAAAACACTGAATCAGTACTGATGAAGAAAACAAAATGGAAAACATTTCAAATGTCATCTGGCGATTGCTAGATTTTCCGCATCCTTAAAAACAATAACAAAGTTACTCATATAACTTGCCTGCCATTGGCTTGGTCAACAGAAACTACATCAACAGGAAACTGTTGCTGCTAACACATATTTACCTATCTATAAATTGGTCATGGCTACATTCTTCTCTTTCACTATACTGAACACATCAGCGAGGATTAGAGTTGCCACAATGGGATATTTGTTCGATAGACTTATTTTATAGCATATTTGGGCGGCTATAAAGACATTTTCAGGATCAAGTCCAGTGTTGGGTAAATTCAAATATATTAAACTGATAATTTCCGAATGAAGATGGGCTAAAAAAAATATCATTGCTTCTCCTAATAAAGGAAATTTAGCAAACTGATTATTTTTTAGATATTTAGATATGATCACCATGCGTAGGTGTATAAATATACCCTTCTTCCTCGCCATTACTAAATGAAATACGAAAATGGCAACTTTGCCACTACAAACTACATTCCATCCATATTAAATGCTAAAATAGGCAAAACAACTAGAAAGTAAAAAATATACAATTCAGTTGACAGTTAGAACGATGCCACTTAAGTGTTCTGGTGGATTTTGTTGACTATTAAAAGCCTTCAAGCATTTGACATGGAAATTCATCAATCGTGTTAGGTGAGTGCTGGTGGTGGGATATCGGATAGGTCAGAATAGTTTGGTCAGTGGGTTCTGTCAATCATTGCCATCATTCCCAATTCAACTCTTTCTCATGACAATAACAACAAATCGAAAAAAGCAACAACAATTAAATTGTTGTACGATTTTTTAGCTAATCTCAGATTTTTTGCTGTCGGTGTGCTCAATTGATTGGAAATGTATCGACAATTTTTTTCGGAAGAAAATTTAATTTGTTTTTCGCAAAAACCCGAAACTAAGGAATAGGTTGAAATAAATAAATGAAGGAACATTTTAAAAAGTAGTTATAAATCTGACGTAATAAAGTCGATCTGCTACGTATTTTTTGTAAAAAAATAACAATAATAATACGTTTAACCATGAAGTGGTTCTTATTGTATTTTAAGGAATATTTTTAGAGATAATAGACGTGGATTTTTGAGGATTATAGGCGGGTATTTTTAAAGGAATATGTTTAAGGATAATAAGCGGGGATTTCTAAAGGAATATTTTTTAAGGATTATAGACGGGGTTTTTTAATTGAATATTTTTTAACCGCTTTTTTCCCACCTAAGTGGTTATAATTTGGCATTCCAGATTCCTGGTAAATAAGCAGCATATTCTCCGAAAATTGTCTACATATATATGTCCAAGACTTTTGATTGTCCCGCTAACTTTTGGGTACGTAAACACATATGATTTCACACACTAACAATATCATATCTCTATATCCGGAAATTATAATGCTTCCCAATATCTCAACTGACATAAACATAAACTACGTAATGGACGTTTTGATTCAAGAAAATCAATTAAAACAAAACAGAGTTGGATTCTAAGGATTTGTGCAATGCCAACAACTGTTTTAACTGCAGCCGTCGTCGTTTGGTATGAGACTAGGTGGTAAGATGGTTAAACCAACACCAGACATGTCTTAGTCGACTTGCCATGAGACTAGAGAATAATGCCACCGAAATGTCGGCAACGACAAAATGCACAAATGAATTGCAAGAGAGATGAAGATGGAGTTGAATGGATAATGACGATGATTGCATCATGACTATACAACCACTGTATAATTTAGATACGTTGGCCTTCAACTTCCTGAGCTCAGTCGATCACGGATGCTGATTGACAGCTCGGGTATTGCCTCTACACGTCCCTCTGCGGACACCGCAGAGTGTATATACCAACGGGCGACGGTTGTTGTTGGTTTGCTCATTTTGATACATAAGAGACTATGCTCTCACTTGAATTTGTAGTTGTAGCTGTACTTAACGAAGATCAGTAAGATTACAACGATCCTCTGCGATCACTAAGATCCTCTGCGATCCACTTGAACCTCGGCGTTCACTTTTCTTTTAACGTTGAAAGATAAAACACCTCGGCCTCTGACGCCATAAAGGTAATTTGTATAGAAAAAACAATTCAATAAACCAGCAAACCCTTATTATTACAAAAAACTAATTCTCTTGTGTTTTTATTTTTATTTACATTTTTGGCATCATCGCTCAACATAAACATTTTGGTCCTTCGAGCCGGATCTGCAACATTGAGAAGTTTGCCTGGGTATTAATTGTGTTTTTTTTCTCTCCCCTTAAAGGAATAGCACCAACAACACACCAACAAAACACCCTCAAAAACATCAAAAATCATCATCTCATCACATCAAATCATCAAAAAGCAAGGTACGTAAGTTCAGTGCATTTTGTTTGTGTGAGATATTTTTTATTTTTTGTGAAAAAAAAGAACTAAAAAAGTGTTAATTTGCTCCGCGGTACTGGTCGCCTTTACGTCACCCTTCTATTCGATACCAACCACTACAGTCCACTAAAATATTAAAATAATAAAACATCTCGGTCAAAAAAACATATTTAAATCATTTATAAAAAATATACTTGCATTATTTCTTAGCGAAATAATCAATTATTCTTGTTTAATTAACATTTTTTAAATCGAAAAAAAACATCATTTGTGTTTGCTACCACATTGCCAACGTAGCGTGATTTATTTGTGTTTGCTAATTGCAATTATTCCCCACACACATCTTCTGTTGAGAGATTAATATTCCTTTTATATTTTTTCCACACTCCCATCAACAACAATAATAATATTCTGCTTCGTCCATACCAACATTTTATTTATCTCCCCAACACTCTCTGTTGGATCGTGGTCGCTTGGTTTGTTTTCGTTAATATTCGAACCGCCTTTTTTTAGCGTCTGTTTAAAATCCACAAACCTACCAACAACTAATTATTCTCCCCAACTCTCACTGTTGGATCGTTGCCGTTGGTTTGGTTTAAGTGTGGTAGTTGTAGCTCACTCACATACGTTGATCGCTCAGCTGACGCTGCTTGTGTTTTATTCTTCTTTGTGCGATATTCGTCGTCCACACCGGCACAGTGGGTCAAATTGGAAAAAATTTTAAAATATAAAAATAAATTTTTTAAAAATATTTTTGAATTTTTTGTGAAATAAAATTGCATCAAAAATAGATTTTTTGAATTTTAAAACAAATTCACCCTACTTTTGTCAAATCATAAGCATATTTAAACATATTAATTTATGAAGCAAAATTTATGTTTTTGCTTATTTTGAATGAAAATTTTTGCTGATTTTTGATAAACTTTCTTGGTAAAAGTGTGTTTACTACTTTAATATAACATTATTATTTAATCAAATAATCCTTGAAGTCTTTCTTTGTCATAGAAAATAAATTTTATATTAATATAAAATATTGTCTCAATAAAAGCAATACTTTTCAATATTCCATTGCGCATTTATTCTGATTCAATAGGTTATGGGCCCAGCGCCATAACGGGGATATAAGGAAAAATCTGAAGGATTAATTTAAACAATAATTTGGTGAGAACAAATATATTCAATTTTTGGGTTGTGTGAGTTAAGATCTCGTGCTGAAGAACAAATAATGACATCGTATAATGGCCGTATTCCGTTATTCAACGGAAATAATTATTTGACCTGGAAGACACAGATGGAAGCTGTTTTGCACAAAAACAGACTGCTTAACATTGTGTTGGGAGTGGATAAAGCACCAAATATAGGCAGTCTCCCCAGAAATCCTACAAACGAACAACGAGCTGAATTTGAAGAAAAAATGGAAGTTTTACAAAGGTTTATCGAAAAGGATATGGATGCAAGAGCCGAGATTTTGATAGCATTGGAACCGAATATAGTGAACACGGTAAGGAATATAAAAACGTCAAGCGAAATGTGGAAGCATCTTCAAGATACATACGACCGCAAAACAACAAGAAAAAAAATTGAGTGTTATAGGAAACTGCTGAACTTGAAAATGTCGGATAATCAAACTATTTCTGAGTTTTTTATCGAGTTTGAAACGTGTTCATCATCAATATCGGAAATGGGGGTTGAACTCGATGAAGATCTGCAAGCTGTTGTAATTGTCGATGCGTTACCAGATAAATTTTCAGCCGTTAAGGCGGCTGTTGATACTGCTAACGAATTTCCAAAACTTGATGTCTTGAAGGCAAGGTTGCTTGAAATTGGCGAAAAAGTTGAAGTAAGCCAAGATGCTGCAATGAAAGCAAAGCATTTCAAGAAGAAGGCAGAAACGTATCCGAATTACAACCTAAATCTAATGGAAGGTAGGTACAAAAAGACAATAACATGTTTTCGGTGTAAGAAAAAAGGACACAAGGCTAAAGACTGCAGAGCGAAAATATCTATTGAATGGAACTCAAGATCCAGTGAAGACAAGGAAAATTCTTTGGGCGCTACAGAAAATGCATATTTTGTCAGATCTAAACAGGAATGGGTAATAGATAGTGGCGCATCATCACACATGTGCAATGATAAATCTCTTTTTCTTAATCTTGACACGAGCTATACTGGAAACGTCAAGTTAGCGGATGATAAAGGAATAGATATCAAAGGCATAGGGAAAGTGGCGATTTGTGTAAATGTTAGCGGAGAAAAGGCCATTTACTTAAATAACGTCTTATATGTACCAGATTTAAAGCACAATCTCTTGTCTACCAGTAAGGCCACTGATTCAGGTTGCAAAGTAGTAATGGAAGAAAATAAGGCATTTATTATGCGAAAGGGCAATATCCTGATAGAAGGCTGTAAGAAAAATAGCATATATACTGTCAACATATTTGAAAAGGAGATAGCCGCAAATTCTGTGAGTAAAAGTGCTGAAAATGAGTTTAAATTATGGCATGGGCGTTATGGTCATTTAAACTGCAAAGATCTGAGTAAGCTATCATCTTTTCAAATGGTGAAAGGATTACCTAGCTTGAAGACAATAAAAATTGATTGTGAAGCGTGCATTCGTGGAAAACAAACAAGAAAATCTTTTCCCCGAAAGAATGAAAAATCATCCACCGATGTGTTGCAACTTATTCATACAGACCTATGTGGTCCAATGAGGTGTGAGTCAATGGGAAGAAGCCTTTATTTTGCAACATTCATCGATGATTTCTCACGAAAAGTTTTTGTCTTTTTTCTCAGACATAAAGATCAATATTTAGAGGCTTTTAAGGAATTTAAGGCAATTGTAGAAAATGAGACTGGAAAGAGAATTAAGATATTGCGAAGTGATAATGCCAAAGAATTAGTCAGCGAAAAATTTTCAAAGTTCTTGAAAGATTGTGGTATTTATCGTCAGCTTACTGTAGAATACACCCCACAGCAGAATGGAGTTGCCTGATTTATTTTATGAATTTGAACGTATGAGACTAAGGTCATGGTCATTTAGGAAAAATAATGAATCGTCCCATATGGTTGATGAAAAAAGTATGGACCCAAGATCAATTAAAGAAGCATTATCATCAAACCATGCTGCCGAATGGAATGAAGCTATTAATGAAGAATGCATCATTGATGAAAAACAAAACATGGACATTAAGTGACTTACCAGAAGGAAGAAAAGCTGTTGGTTGCAGATGGGTCTTTAAATCAAAAATTAGACCTGATGGAACAGTAGAAAAACGCAAAGCAAGACTGGTCGCCAAAGGATACTCCCAAGTTATGGGTATAGATTATGTGGATACGTTTGCTCCGGTTGTAAGACAGACATCATTGAGATTGATTTATGCTCTTTCAGCGGAGCATAATCTTCAACTACGGCAACTAGATGTATCTTCAGCATTTTTAAACGGAACATTAGACGAAGAAATCTACATGGAGCAGCCAGAGATGTTTGTAGAAGAGGCAACAAAACATAAGGTATGCAAGTTACAAAAATCTATCTATGGACTCAAACAATCTGGAAGACAATGGTTTAAATGTATTGATGCTATAATTTTAGAGTTTGGTTTAAACCGATCAAAGTATGACCAGTGTATGTATTACATCAACAATGCAGAATCTTGCATGATTGTTGCACTCTATGTTGACGATATAGTCATTGCGTGTAATAACAAGATATTGACAGAAAAATTTGTTAAGACACTTCAGTCAAAATTTAATATCCGAGACAT
>NW_026883176.1:0-45724 GCF_032173495.1 Musca vetustissima
ACGCAGAACAAATCAGATAACTATTATAATATAAACCAGTAAGGAAAGTAGAAAGTAGCCGACTATATGATACCCAGACACCACTTTGGGTATATTGTACATATGTATCCTAATAATTGTATGTCAATTTTCCTTCGAAGGAAATCTTTCTGCAAACTATGATAAATTTAATCATTCGGGCAGATTTAGAGTCGTCTGCGTACCATGGGACAAAATTATGGAAAACTATTTATAGCAAAATTGATACACGCTATTCGGTACGCCGCACTGTTAAAAATTTAATTTCCAACAGATGCCCGATCGAAATACATATGGAAGCTATGGCTGCAATTTGATACGTTGTGCAAAATTCCGTGTTAATCGGAAAAAACATTAGGAGTCTGTTGCACCAATTATGTAAAATGGGACGAAAATATATAGGGGAGCTATATCTAAATCTGAACGGATCTTCAAGAAACTTAGCACACATCATTCTAGACTCAATTCAGTACGCTATGCCAAATTTCGTGCAAATCGAAAAATATATTCGGACTTTGGTGCATCATTTACATTAAATCGGACGAAATATATACATCTCAACCGATTTTCACGAAACATAGCACACATCATTCTAGACTCAATTCAGTACGCTATGCCAAATTTCGTGCAAATCGATGAATATATAGGGTCTTTTGTGCACAATTTACCTAAAATCGGGCGAAACTATATATGGGAGCTTTATCTAAATCTGAACCGATTTTCACGAAACTTAGCACACATCATTCCAGAGTTAATTCAGTACTCTGTGCCAAATTTCATGCAAATCGAAAGATATATAGGGACTTTTGTGCATCATTTACATTAAATCAGGCGAAAATATATATGGGAGCTATATCTAAATCTGAACCGATTTTTTTTCAATTTTTGTAATTAATTATCAGACGACAATAACCAGTCATAAAGTGTTTATACCTGTTAAATAAGTACTGAGATATAGAGCTCTATAAAAAGTGCCGAATGTGTCCCAGTTTCCTCTATAACTCCCACGTCCGAGTACATACAACAATATAATTGGTATCAATTTAAAAGTCAACCACCCCTCTTCGATATACTATCAACTTCTACGGCCTATGTTCTTCAGGATTTAATATATACACCCCAGAATACAAATTTTGTAATTTTCACATAAAAGTCTGGGTTCATTTGACCCATTAAATATTGACCGATATTTATAAAAAAATGCATTCATATTCTATTGTCAGACCCATTTCTCTGTGTAAAGTGCTGTCCTCTAGAGCGACCAGAAAAATAGACAAAAATAAAGTATTTGCTCCATTTTATACCGTACTTTACCGAAAACAATAGGGGTCTTCTTTGGGGAGAACCCATCCTTCGTGCAAAATTTCATGAAGATTGGTCCATAACTGCGGCCTGTATTGTCTTCTAAAATAATAGGAGTCTTTCAAGACTTCGAGGGCTTTCGGTTCTTCTAAAAAATCTAAGGAATACTTTTTGGCCTTCTTCAAGATGGTTCTTTTGTTTTAATCAAAAATTACTTCCTTTGTTAATTCCTTCTTATCTTAAAAAAGGAGCCTCTACTAAACTAGAGGTATTTTTGGCCTTATATAATAGTTTATTTTTTATGTCCTTGTGATCTTTTACAAGACCATGCTCAGATTTTAATTTCAAACAACATCTGGCCTTCTAAAGCGAAACATTCGGATTATACCCTCAGCCTTATGGCTTCGATATGGTCAAAATTTGACTCACAGAAATATTGGTATTAGACTCCCTGTTTCCTTAGACCAAATCCGTTTCAGACAATTTGGAGTCGATTTACAAATGTCCGTCCGAGTCTAAGTTACTCCCTTTGACACTTATCGTGCGCACCAACCCGACAGACAGGGAGTAACAGATTTCATCCAAACTTTGCTCATTGTAATACTTCTTCCAAATCTAAATCATGTTTGAAAATGGGGCAATATCGGTCCACACTTTCTGGTACCTCTCCTACAAAATGCTTAAAATTTTCGAAGGGTCAAAACTTTTTCAGGCTCTCTATTTTCTATAATAAAACCTAGTGCCCTTCTAAAACCAACCCCTTCTTTCACAGATTTATTACGCATTTGTTTAAGCTTTAAATACTTGATATTTAAAATAAAAAATCTTGAAGCATTCTTCAAACCACATGTTATAAAACTCCCACAACTATCATTTTAAAAAGCAGTGTCAGTGCTGCTGGTGTCTTTGCATTTTAATTTTTCGGGCGTTTTTTAAACGATTATTTCAGTGGCCATATTTCATCAACATCTGTTGTCACCTGTAATTTTTCGGTTTTTTATTTTATTTTCGTTTTTGGAATCAAAGTTCAGCGTCAGCACTCTTTATGTCATCGATGGTAGCACCACACATCGAACATAAGTGGTAACAATAAAGGTGACCATACCCACACATAAAAAACACTGAAGAGAATGTGTTCTTCAATAACACAAAAACAAAAAAAAAACTGAGCTTCCATATAAGTTGATATAAAAAGCTATAGTACCAGGGGCGTATCTGAAAAGAAGGGTACAAGTGTGAAAGGATTTCTTTTTTCGGGACTTTGAGGCTTTAGCTCTAATTAATGAAGATATAAGTCAGTTACAATTGAATTAACGAGCCAGAAGACCAGTTCTGATTCCTGACATATATGTTAAAATATTTTCTGTGGACTGAGATATTATTCCCTCTATAAAATATTGTTTTTCCTATTAAATTATGAAAATTATGTAAACTGGTCCTCCTCTGTCAACCTATTATTTTTTAAGTATTCAAGATCGCTCTTTCTTGACATATTTTCGCATTACTTCTCAAGCTCTACGCCCTGTGTCACCAACGTTTCTTTTTTTTTTTTTTGTCATCAAAAATTTAAATAAATTCATAAAAAAATATCTCCAATGGATTCTTGTGTTTATATGGTCTGGTCGGGATGTGCTGTGAATGTCTCTGTGTGTTAGTGTATGCCATATAGATGCTACTTCTGCCTGTTGTTATTGAGCAGGACATCCATATAACGGTAAATCATTTGAATGTTTAAGAGCATAATGTGTGGTCGGCTACTCATGCGATTGTCACCCGCAGCAGCAGCAGCAGGAGCAGCCAGTAACACCAGCCTGGTAAGAAACCACCAACCAACAATAACAGTGGCTCTACCATCACCAGCAGCAGTTGCTTCAAACAACCAACACCAAACACCGAACGAACGAATAATAATAATATTTCCCCCATTTATTTTAACAGATTCTTTGTGTGTTGTTGTTGTTGTCGAGTAGCAACATAAAAGTGGCAATCCAAGAGACCAACAATAGAACTAAAGTGGCAGTAGCGGCAAGACAAGGAACGCCTTTTTGTCAGACGAAAGCATATTTATATGCCCGCCAAACATCGCTCTCCTTCTCTCATGGCAAGGCAATTGTGGTTGCCTAACAATAGAAGCTGCCACACAATAACCATATGAAGTTTCCCCTCTACCGATCTTTGATATTTGGTTCCTTTTGTTGCATTTATAATTTTATAAAAGTATTGCAAATATTATTTATAACAATAACGATGACTTATTATAATCATATGGTGGAAATTTGTTAATAGCATTGAATATATCATGTTAATAAATGTTTTCCTAGGGAAAATGTATTCGTATTGAAGACCAGAAAGTCTGAATTTACAAGACAAAATCGTATGCCTGCATATCTTCTTATAGAACGCAAAAAGGTCTTCTAGTAGGAGACTAGAAGGTCTTCACATATAAAATGCGCAGGCCAAAGACCAAATGTCTTCTTATAGAAGATAAAAATATGTTCTTATAGATGACCTGGATATATTCTTAGAGACACGGCCATATTGATATTCGGTCGGCCAAATTGTGTATATCCTCCATTAAAAATACCTAAAATCGGTCGGCACCTTTACATGATAAATTGTCGGTCATGAAGTTTTATATCCTCTGATTAAACGAAATACCAAAGCGCAGGCACTCAGGGTGGCAACTCCTGCTATCACTTCGTGTTTAGCCTCGGACTAACCCAGAACTTCAAATCGTACTTAAGTTAAAAGTATTTCCTGAAATTGGGTAGGCAATTTTAAATGAGACGTATTAAATACTGACAATTTTCTGCAAAGACCTTTCTTACCCATCAAGAATTCTGAACCCATAGAATGGCAAAGAATTGCCTACTCTTTACAAACTGCAGCAAAAGCAACACTTGGGTAGCAAAGATCACTATTAAGAAACCCGTGGTACGATCAGGAGTGTCGTAATGCTATTGATAGGGCAACCATGCAGAGAGTAGCAACAAGTAATGCGATGGAGAATTATCGGGTGTAAAGGAGAGAGGAGAAACGTAGATCTGGAGCCAGAAAAACGCGAGCTGGAGCCAATCGAGATGTACAGGAGTGAGGTCGAAGTCCGGAAATGTTACCAGCGAATAAAACACCAAAGCGAAGGCTTTGGTGCAGGCACATCCTCTTGTAAAGATGAATAATTAAACCTGGTGACAGATACAGACAGCGTATTAAGAATCTGGAAAGATAATTTTGAAAAGCTTCTGGTATCAAATAGTGGCGGTGAAGAAGATACCCCAGAACGGTATAGATGACGGTATAGAGTGTATAACACCCAGCCAAGATGAGGTCAGAATATCAATCAATCGGCTGAAGAATAATACAACAGCATGTGCCGATGGGTTACCAGCCGAACTATTCATGATTGGTGGTCAGATGCTGGTCAGGAGTATGCACCAGCTGATTAGTACAATTTGGCTAGAGGAAAGCATGCTCAATGATTGGAACCTCAGCATCTTGTGTTCCGTGCACAAAAAAGGATACAAGACGATATGTGCCACCTATCGAGGAAAAGTCTTCTTCCCATCGCATATATTGTGCTATCCAGCGTGCTGTGTGAACGACTGAAGCCAATGGTCAACGTCATTATTGGACCATACAAATTCGGATTCAGACCTGGTAAATCCACCATTGAGCAGATTTTCACTTTGCGCCAAATCCTGGAAAAGACCCATGAAAACCACATCGACACATGCCAACTATTCGTCGACTATAAAGCCACATTCAACGGCCATATCCGTTCAGAGGTGTTTAAAGCATGTCAAAAAAAAAAAAAAAAAAAAAAAAATGCGGCAAACTTTAACTGGCACAAGATCAGCATTTAATGTCAGAAAAGACCTCTCGGAGCCCTTCAATACCGAATGAGGATTCAGACATGGTGACAGTATGTCTTGTGATTTCTTTAACATCTTGCTGGAAGAGAATATACGATAGGTAAAGGTGAACAGAAATGGCACTCTGTACACCAAACAACACATGTTACTCGCCTACGCCGATGACTTCGACATAATGGGTCGAACATTGCGAGTGGTAACAGCCACCTTTGATCAAATTGAGAAGAAGTCTACCAAAGTGGGTCTGGCAGTAAACCGCGAGAAGACCAAGCTGAAGGTATGAACGCAAAAGGCGTCCAGTATACTCGGACCAACTGTGGAACTTGAGAACTAGAGCTTCGAGGTAGTTAAAGGTTTTTTTATACCTTGGAATCGCCATAAATTAAACTAATGACGTCAGTTTTGAAATTCGGAGATGGATAGTGTTGGATCGATCTATAAGAGCGTTGTTAGACCAATCGTAACATAATACCAGACAGGGAGCCATGGGATAGCGGAACGCTAGTAAATATGTCGTCTGGTAACTGTTATTATACAGATGGCTTCCAGCTAGCAGGAACGACGGGACTAGGATTTTCCGTTGAAAAACCTAAAACCGAAATTTCGTTTCGCCTACCAGATCACTATACGATCCTATAGGCGAAGTTTCAAGCATCATATGAGTATGAATCATATGGGTACCTTGTCACATAGGAGTAGTAGGAAACGAGATATCACATATACTCGCAAGAAGTGCAACTGACCGACCTACAATAGATCTAATTCTTATTCCAAATTAGATGTAACTTCAGAACATTTCATGTGCCACTGTCCAGCCTTTTCAAGGAATAACAAACTGCAGCCACTTCGCTTAACTAAAAATACCGAAAATGGGATGGTACCGTCGAAGCTGTACCAAAATTTGGGCCCACTTTTAATACATCCTAACTCTTTATGCAATCATATCTTCAGGTTTTCTGAGGCCCAAAGAATCCACCCAGGTGGAAATGGTTAAGAGCAGTTGTCAATAGGAATCGGGACATTTTCATGCATTTCAAGCTCCCAATATGCAAAAAACGATGTTGTTGATCGGTTCATTTGAGTCTTGTGTAGACTGGACTTTATAAGTCTTAAGACCCAATTTTTATAATAATGGTCCACTTTGGGGTCTACCAGCTCCATATAACGGTATTACCCAATTTTTTGGGAGATTTTGGCCTCATTTTTCGCCCGAAATGTATGTAATTTACTACCTCCAAATCTCTCCACTAAAAATTATAAATATAGATTTTTTCGGGTAGCCACCATATAAGGATACCCCCAATTTTCAGTATTATGGGGTCTTTGAGCGTCGTATATGGTAAAAAACCTTCCTCCCAAAAATTATTAATATTCTCCCCCTTTTAGGGGTAGTCCCCATATAACACCATATACCCTTCACCACACTGTGGTACAGGGTATTATTTCTTTGGTTCCTTTTGAGAATATGCATAGAATCACTTTCTAAGTCGACTTATGCATATCCGTCCGTCCGTTCGTCTGTCCGCCCGTCTGTTGATGTTAAATTGTAAACAAAGTGCAGGTCGCATTTATCATCCGATTTGGATGAAATTTGGCACAGCTCATTTATTTTGCCCAAGAACGAACCTTATTGAAATTGGGGAAAAATCGGTTCAGATGTAGATATAGCTCCCATATATATTTTCGTCCGATTTAAGGTAAATGGTGTGCCAAAGTCCCTATATATTATTCGATTTGCACGAAATTTGGCATAGCGTAATGAATTAGGTCTAGAATGATGTGTGTTAAGTTTCCTGAAAATCGGTTCAGATTTAGATATATATATATATATATATATATATATATATCGGTTTTAGATATATCGGTTTACATATAGCTCCCATATAAATTTTCGTCTGATTTAATGTAAATGGTGTACCAACGTCCCTATACATATTTCGATTTGCACAAAATTTGGCATAGTGTACTGAAATGAGTCTGGAGTGATGTGGGTAAAGTTTCCTGAAAATCGATTCAGATTTATATATAACTCCTATATATTTTTTCTTTCGTTTTTATGTATATTGTGCACTAAAGACTTACAGTTTGTCCGATTGTCACACAATTTTTTACAATAAACTGTAGTTAATATAAGTTAACCACTGCCATTCTCATTAAAATCGGTTCAGATTTTGATACAGCTTCTAAATATATATTTTCATCCGATTTTACACGAAATTGACACAAATTTTCCACACCGAACTAAAGTTTTGAAATGTGGAAAGTCTTGAAATCACCCGATTTTAGGTAATTTTGTACCATTGTAAGCAGCAACCCTATATCTGAACAAATAAAAAATTTAGTATAGGTTGCAGAATTTGACGTCTGTTGGCATTCATCTGTTGAATATACCCAAAGTGCTGAAGGGTATCATATAGTCGGCCCCGCCCGACTTTACTACTTTTCTTACTGGTTTATATTAAAATAGTTATCTGATTTGTTTGATAAAAGGTAGAACGTACTATATCGGCCCACATTTAGGTCTAGCACCCATGTATCTACCGATTTTCAGTATTTTTAATATTTAGCGTAGAGGAAGGTTTCGAAATTGACCTATACCAGTCCTCAATTAGGCATAGCACCTCATAAAATTATAACTACAAATGTTCGGTAATTCCTACACGATGTAATCAATATTGGTCCCGCTTTAGGTATAGCCTCCAGGGACGTACTTACTCAATTGTTTTCTGCAATGACAATTTTAATATTTAACCCGCAGCTATACTAAAACGCAAACCGATATTCCTAAAATTTGTGAAATATTTGACACTTCGTGAGAACCTGGAAATCAAATTAAAGTCAATTCGCTTGAAAAACGCGTCTAAAACCCTCAAAATATCGACCGATATATGCCGTTCTCAATACCTAACATTATAGGAGTAGTAGCAATGTATGTGTAAAATTTCAAAGCACAGCCTTGAATATTACCTAATTTCAGCAGACACGTGGATATGCAGTAAGACGGACATACATACATCGACACATAAATGCTGAAATTTTGGATGTAGTGTTATATGGGGACAACCCTATAAATTATACCAATTTCCTACCCAGTGAGAACCCACCATACAAAATTACAGGTATGAAAACTAGCCCAAGAGCTTCAAAATACCGAATAAGGGGGGATGTTCCCTTATATGGGGCAGACAACCGCCTCATAGGGATAAACCAACATAGAATTTTAACCTAATCAAGAATATTTATACTTCATAAGGTTTCAAGTCAATATTTCGAGGTTTTGCAAACAGAATGACAAATTTAATATACACTCTAACTTATGGTGTAGGATATAAACATTAAGCAGGCTTAAGTAAAATATAATATTTACAGACGAATTTAAAACCATTCCACTGGAAACTGAAATTGTCTAGTCATGATCTCCAAACTATTCCACGAAGTATAATCTACCAAAGAGATGAACGTGCCTAGCCTCCACATATTAGGAATTTAAATTATGAATTTATTGACTCACAAACATCATCCATCTAAGAATTCTCCACTTTGAAAATTATTAAAATACTGATCCATTCATGCTAAAAAAACCAGAAACCAGGAAAAAAGACAATCTTATTATCCGACTGGTTATTTCTGTTTCCCTAAGATGCTAGTTTTCCTTTTTGTTACATCTTATCATGACTGGCTTTGGTATTGGGAAAGGTGCAGCTTTATAAAATAGAAATTCTTTATCTAAACCTTTCTTTATCGAGTATATACAGTAAAACCGGGATCATGTGAACTGAGATCGTGCTATGTTGTACTGACATGTAAGTTAAAGCAGTTGGTTTTTTAAACAAAAATGTGGCACTCTTCGAAACAAAAATTGAGAATGAAACCTAAATTTTCTACTTCCGGCTCAATTGCAGCGTTAGTCGAACCGGACTGTGTTGTTAAGATATATTTACATATGTATGTAACACATACATACGAGCATGCAAAAAATCATCAGAATCCTTGCAACTCGCTTTTGATATGTGGATATGTATAATAGTTAGTTTCCTATTTTCTTTTGTATTTTATAATTTTACAACTATGTAACTACCCATACACGCATATCTCCATACATATGCACATTCACGGTTGGTTACCATGTAACCATGTATCTTCATGGCTAGGATAAATAATGAATGCTGGCTGAGTGGCGAATGAGAACCAGGGGGGAAGACGCAACAATGAGATGAGTAAACTGAAAACAATACCACATATCCTTTTTTGCTGAGCAGAAAAAAACACACACGTAATACAAAAGGATTTGCAAAGAACGTGTACGCTCAACAACAACAACAACCGCAATACTTGTTCAAAATAATTACCAAGAAGTTGAGCTCTGCTCTGTGTATGTTTTCGTGAAACTTTTTTTCATTGTTGTTCTCAGCAGCTTGAAGTTCTTTTCTTTCTTTCGTTCTGTTCATATTTTCTTTTCAGAGCCGTGTTACGTGTATATCTGCTATTAATTCCAATGAATCAGAACAGAAAATTAGACAAAGATGATGAAGAAGAAAAAAGAAATGGTAAACAATTTTTAATTAAATGAAATCAGAGAGATTGCAAGGGATACATATATGATGGAGGATGGAAATTCTCGAACATGCATACTATTCCTCCTCAGAAAAATATATGTATTTGGATATGAAATGAGGAGAAGATTGGGGCAAAGATCATAGTATGAGAAGGATATATAAAGGATTTCTCATAATTTAATCTTATCCTTCGGGCCCTTTTAAAGAAAACCTTCTGGTCTTCTAACAAAGATATTTTGGCTTTCTATATGAAGGCTTATAAGAAGTCCTTCTGATCTTCTGTTAGAAAAAAGTCCGTTCATTTATAAGTAGACATTTTGGCCTTCTTTTAGAAGACCTCTATAAGAACAGGTACTGGTCTTCCATAAGAAGATCATCCTGTTCTCTGCAAGAAGGTCTTCTTGTCTTCTATAAAAATACATTCTGGTCTTCTATAAGAATACCTATTGGCCTTCTATAAAAATAGGTATTGGTCTTATATAAGATCTTCTGATCTTCTATGAGAAATCTTTCTGATCTTCTATAAGAAGACCAACTGCATCTCTGGGTTTCTATAAGAAGACCTTCTGGTCTTCTATAAAAAGTCCTACTTCATCTCTGACCTTCTATAAGAAAGCCTTCGAATCTTCTATAACAATACCTTCTGGTCTTTTAAAGGAAGCCCTTCTGGTCTTCTATAAGAAGACATGCCGGTCTTATAAAATAAGACCTACTAGTTTCTATGAGGAGACATTCTGGTCTTCTATAATTATACCTTTTGATCTTATATAGGATGAAATTCTTGTCTTCTGGCCTTCCGTAAGAAGTTCTTGGTGTTTTTCCAAAGAGGTCTGGCCTTATAAAAACAGTGGCCTCAAACTAGGGGGTTTCAAAATTTTGTTTTTAGAAAAAGTGGCATCATACCTGAGGTCGTTGATTTTTCTTTGGAAAACGTGGCTACAAGCTTACAGGTCTTCGAATTTTTTCTAAGAAAAAAAGTAGTCATAGACTTGAGGTCTTCGATTTTTTTTTTCTGTAGAATATACTGGCCCGAGACCTGAGGTGTTCAAATAGTTTCTGTAGGTTCAAGTGGGATATTTGTTTTTTTTTATACTACTTCACCACCCTGTAGTACAGGGTGTTATGTCTTTGTGCATAGAGATAGACACATGATTCCTTTTGAGAATATGCACAGGATCACTTTTTGAGTCGATTTATGCATGCCCGTCCGTCCGTCTGTCCATGTTAAACTGTAAACAAAAAACAGTTCGCATTTGTGATCCGAATTGGATTAAATTTGGCACAGCTCATTTATTTGACCCAAGGACAAACCCCATTGGAAAAAAGAGATTCAAATTTAGATATAGCTCCCACATATATATTTTAGTTCGATTTTATGTACATGGTGTACCAACTCCTTTATACATCCTTTCGATTTGCATGCAATTTAGCAGAGCGTTTTGAATTGTGTCTATAATGACGTGTGATAAGTTCCGTGAAAATCGGTTCAGATTTACATATGGCTCCCATATATATTTTCGCCCGATTTTATGTAAATGGTGTACCTAAGCCCCTATGTATGTTTCGATTTGCACGAAATTTGGTATAGCGCACTGAATTGAGTCTAGGATGATGTGTGTTAAGTTTCGAGCAAATCGTTTCAGATTTGGATATAGCTTCCTTATATATTTACATCTGATTTAATGTAAATGGTGCACTAAAGTCCCTATATATCATTCGATTTGCACGAAATTTGGCATAGCGTACTGATTTTAGTCTAGAATGATGTATGCTAAGTTTCGTGGAAATCGGTTCAGATTTAGATATAGCTCCCATATATAGTTTTGTTCGATTTATGGTAAATGGTGTACCAAAGTCCCTATACATTTTTCGATTTGCAAGAAATTTGGCATAGTTTCGTGAAAATCGCTTCCATGTTAGATATAGTTGCTACATATATATATATATATATAAATATATATATATATATATTTACCTAAAATCGGTGACTCCTAATGTTTGTCCGATTGACACGAAATTTTGCACAACGTATCAAATTAAGACTATAATGGTGTTATTGCATTTTGTTGAAATGGGTGCAGATGGTGTCTGATGGGATTACATTTTTAATAGTGCGGCATACCGAATACTGTGTATCAAGTTTGCTATAAATTGATTTGCATAAATTTGTCCCATTGTACGCAAACGACTCTAAATGTGCCCAAATGAAATTAACTTTAGCATAGGTTGCAGAAAGGCATGTGTATAATCCTTATAATCCATATAACCGCACGGGTAGTATCAGCGTCTTGTAAAGTGTGAGTTTGGCCTGGCGGGAGGTGGCCTTGTTTCTAAACTGCTTACTTATACCATAGTAGCGTCTGTTGGCCATCGCAATCCTTCTCCGAATTTCAAAACTGATGTCATTCGTTTTATTTATGGCGGTACCAAGGTATATAAAATCTTTAACTACTTCTAACCTGTAGTTCTCAAGTTCCACAGTTGGTCCGAGTCTACTGGCCGTCATAATGGGTCAAACATCGATGTCATCGGTGTATGCGAGTATCATGTGTTGTTTGGTGTACAGTGTGCCATTTCTGTTCACTTTTGACCTTTTCCAGCAGGATGTTAAAAAGATCACACGACAAACTGTCACCTTGTCTGAATCCTCGTTCAGTATTGAAGGGCTCCGATAGGTCCTTTCCGACTTTAACTGTTCACTTTGTGCCACTTAAGGTTATCTTGCCTAGCCGTATTAATTTAGCAGGAATGCCAAACGCAGACATGGCTTTAAAAACCTCTGAACGGATAGGGATGTCGAATGCGACTTTATAGTCGATGAATAGGTGCAATGTGTCGATGTGTTTTTGGTGGGTGGTTTTACAGGATCTGGCGCAGAGTGTAAATCCGGCATTGGTATGGTCCAATAATGTCATTGGCTTCAGTCGTTCACACAGCACACTGGATAGCACTTTATGGGATGTTGTTCCTTATATATTCGGGTAGCCTTCGAATGGGCCTACATTTATAATTTTTAGTGGAGAAACTTGTTAAGCAATAAGATTCCAACGTACCAAATTTCAGCGAACTCGGTTGAAACTGCCTATACTACCCAAAATACCAAAAACCCCAAAAGCCTTATATGAAGACTATGCCTAAGGTTGTCCCGATATAAATTATTTCCCAATATAAACTTGACCTGCCTGCACTTTATAGGGTCAGAAATTATTATTTCGCTGAGCTACACCATGGTGGAGGATATAAAAATGGAGATTTTCTATTTTATTTAAAATACAAAACATAAAGATTGCAGCCAAATCGGTTAAAACTGCCTATACTACCCCAAAATACCGAAATTTAGGATGTATGGGGGGCTAACACCTAAACTGTTGACCGATATATCGCATTTTTAATACCAAACATCCTAGTGCAAAAAATTAATGCTGATTTCTACAGACAGACAGACTTGACTGAATCTACACAGAGTTGTATATACCTCATCGCAGGCAATTTATGGTCCAAGTTTTTGCATTTCCCACCTGAAGCTCAGTAATTTGGGGTTTAATATAACAAAAGTCGTTGTGAAAAAATTATCAATATTGCGGGATGTTTTGTCCTAACCCCCCTTCAAGGACCAACCAAATAAGCGATGATTTGGCATTTCGGGTTCTCAGAGTGTATTTCGTCATAGCTGTATAATATGGATATTCTTCTCTCCTACCCATGGTGAATAAATCAATAAATAGCTGTTGAGACATATAACACAAATTAATTAAGTATATAATAATTGTATATACTTACCATGCAATTATATCACATCCTGAATAAAAATTCGAATTGACACGCTTATACGCTCAGCTATTCATTGGTCATTACCATTGAATTTCAATGCAGGACAAATCTCATTGTATAGCTCACGTTTGCGATACGATATTCTTGAGTTTAATCTAAATGCTTCCGTTAATTCATCGCCTCGCACAGAAATCTCTATAAATGGATTATTTTCACAACAAAAAACGGAAACTTAACCAAGTTTTCTGTCTGTTTTCTGAGATTGGAATATCATTTGACTGGGTATTCCGGCATCTTTGTAAATGTGGGAAACGTGCACAAGTTGTGGTTTATTTTCGCCGCAAAGATACTTTTTAGTATCGTTTTTTCTTGCAAGACATGCAAAGTAAATGTGAAGGATAAAGGGGCGGGGTTTTTGTTGTTGTTTACTCTAATAATGTATATTGAAATATGGAATATGTAAATGTATATATAATGGTGGATGTACATGGAAATGGTGAAGAAGGAGTTTCTCCTTATATTTCAAATCCTTGGAAGGATGGGGTAAATATATATGTCCGTGAAATAATTTTAAAATCTTTTTTCAAGGACCTACACCAGGCGTGGATTTTTTAAAGAATATTTTTTCAAAGACCTATACCAGGCGGGGATTTTTTAAAGAATACTTTTTCAAGGACCTATAAAAGGCGTGGATTTTTGAAAGAATATTTGTTTAAGGACCTACAACGAGGCGTGGATTTTTTAAAGAATATTTTTTCAAGGTCCTATACCAGGCGGGGATTTTTTAAAGAATATTTTTTTCAAGGACCTAAACAAGGAGTGGATTTTTTAAAGAACATTTTTTCAAGGACCAACCAAAAAAGGCGTGGATTTTTTAAAGAATATTTTTTTAAGGCAACCAAACAAGGCGTGGAT
Organism: Musca vetustissima; assembly: GCF_032173495.1. NCBI lineage: Eukaryota > Metazoa > Arthropoda > Insecta > Diptera > Muscidae > Musca > Musca vetustissima. Next base: position 14,435 of record NW_026883176.1, read on the forward strand.
TTTTTAAAGAATATTTTTTCAAGGACCAACCAACAGGGCTTGGATTTTTTAAAGAATATTTTTTCAAGGCAACCACAAGAAGGCGTGGATTTTTTAAAGAATATTTTTTCAAGGACCAACCAACAGGGCTTGGATTTTTTAAAGAATATTTTTTCAAGGCAACCACAACAAGGCGTGGATTTTTTAAAGAATATTATTTCAAGGACCAACACAAGGCGTGGATTTTTTAAAGAATATTTTTTTCAAGGACCTGTACAAGGCGTGGATTTTTTAAAGAATATTTTTTCAAGAACCTATACAAGGCGTGGATTTTTTAAAGAATATTTTTTCAAGGTCCTATACAAGGCGTGGATTTTTTAAAGAATATTTTTTCAAGGACCTATACAAGGCGTGGATTTTTTTTAAAGAATATTTTTTCAAGGACCTATACAAGGCATGGATTTATTAAAGAATATTTTTCAAGGGCCAACTGAGGCGTGGATTGATTAAAGAATATTTTTTCAAGGACCTATACAAGGCGTGGTTTTTAAAAGAATATTTTTTCAAGGACCTATACAAGGCGTGGTTTTTAAAAGAATATTTTTTCAAGGACCTATACAAGGCGTGGTTTTTAAAAGAATATTTTTTCAAGGACCTATACAAGGCGTGGAGGCGTTTTTAAAGAATATTTTTTCAAGGACCTATACAAGGCGTGGAGGCGTTTTTAAAGAATATTTTTTCAAGGACCTATACAAGGCGTGGATTTTTTAAAGAATATTTTTTCAAGGACCTATACAAGGCGTGGATTTTTTAAAGAATATTTTTTTCAAGGACCTGTACAAGGCGTGGATTTTTTAAAGAATATTTTTTCAAGGACCTATACAAGGCGTGGATTTTTTAAAGAATATTTTTTCAAGGACCTATACAAGGCGTGGATTTTTTTTAAAGAATATTTTTCAAGGACCTATACAAGGCATGGATTTATTAAAGAAAATTTTTAAAGAGCTACAATAGGAGTGGATTTTTTAAAGACTATTTTCCAAGGACCTACACAAGGCGTGGATTTTTTAAAGAATATTTTTTCAGAGATCCAAACAAGGCGTGAATTTTTTAAAGAATATTTTTTTAGAGATTCAAACAAGGCGTGGATTTTTTAAAGAATATTTTTTCAAGGACCTAAACCAGGTGTGGATTTTTTAAAGAATATTTTTTCAAGGACCTAAACCAGGTGTGGATTTACTAAAGAATATTTTTTCTAGGCCAAGCAAAGCGTGGATTTATTAAAGAATATTTTTTCGAGGTCCAGCAAGGCTTGGATTTATTAAAGAATATTTTTTCAAGGACTTATACAAGGCGTGGATTTTTTTAAGAATATTTGTTCAAGCACCTATACAAGGCGTGGATTTTTTAAAGAATATTTTTTCAAGGACCTATACAACGCGTGGATTTTTTAAAGAATATTTTTGCAAGGCAACCAGAACAAGACGTGGATTTTTTAAAGAATATTTTTTCAAGCACCTATACAAGGCGTGGATTTTTTAAAGAATATTTTTTCAAGGACCTATACAACGCGTGGATTTTTTAAAGAATATTTTCGCAAGGCAACCAGAACAAGACGTGGATTTTTTAAAGAATATTTTTTCAAGGACCTATACAAGGCGTGGATTTTTTAAATAATATTTTTTTCGAGGGCCTATACAAGGCATGGATTTTTTAAAAAATATTTTTTCGAGGGCCTATACAAGGCATGGATTTTTTAAAGAATATTTTTTTCGAGGGCCTATACAAGGCATGGATTTTTTAAAGAATATTTTTTCGAGGGCCTATACAAGGCATGGATTTTTTAAAGAATATTTTTTTCGAGGGCCTAGGCGTTGATTTTTTAAAGAATATATTTCAAACACCTATACAAGGCGTGAATTTTTTAAAGGATATTTTTTTCAAGGACCTATACAAGGCGTGGACTATCAACAGGCGTGGATTTTTTAAAAATATTTTTTTCAAGGACCTATACAAGGCATGGATTTTTTAAAGAATATTTTTTCAAGGCAACCAGAATAAGGCGTGGATTTTTTAAAGAATATTTTTTCAAGGCAACCAGAATAAGGCGTGGTTTTTTTAAAGAATATTTTTTCAAGGACCTATACAAAGCATGGATTTTTTAAAGAATATTTTTTCAAGGACCTATACAAGGCATGGATTTTTTAAAGAATATTTTTTCAGGCAACCAAACTAGGCGTGGATTTTTTAAAGAATATTTTTTCAAGGACCTATAAAAGGCATGGATTTTTTAAAGAATATTTTTTTCAAGGACCTATACAAGGCGTGAATTTTTTAAAGAATCTTTTTTGAAGGATTCAAGAACCTATACAAGGCGTGGATTTTTTAAAGAATATTTTTTTCAAGGACTCATACAAGGCGTGGATTTTTTAAAGAATATTTTTTTCAAGGACCTATACAGGCGTGGATTTTTTAAAGAATATTTGTTCAAGGACCTATACAAGGCGTGGATTTTTTAAAGAATATTTTTTCAAGGACCTATAAAAGGCATGGATTTTTTAAAGAATATTTTTTTTCAAGGACCTATACAAGGCGTGGATTTTTTAAAGAATATTTTTTTCAAGGACCTATACAGGCGTGGATTTTTTAAAGAATATTTGTTCAAGGACCTATACAAGGCGTGGATTTTTTAAAGAATATTTTTTTCAAGGACCTATACAAGGCGTGGAATTTTTAAAGAATATTTTTTTCAAGGACCTATACAAGGCGTGGATTTTTTAAAGAATATTTTTTTCAAGGACCTATACAAGGCGTGGATTTTTTAAAGAATATTTTTTTAGGGCCTAAACAAGGCGTGGATTTTTTAAAGAATATTTTTTTAGGGCCTAAACAAGGCGTGGATTTTTTAAAGAATATTTTATTAGGGCCTAAACAAGGCGTGGATTTTTTAAAGAATATTTTTTTAGGGCCTAAACAAGGCGTGGATTTTTTAAAGAATATTTTTTTTCAAGGACCTATACAAGGCGTGGATTTTTAAAGAATATTTTTTTCAAGGACCTATACAAGGCGTGGATTTTTTAAAGAATATTTTTTTCAAGGACCTATACAAGGCGTGGATTTTTTAAAGAATATTTTTTTTCAAGGACCTATACAAGGCGTGGATTTTTTAAAGAATATTTTTTTCAAGGACCTATACAAGGCGTGGATTTTTTAAAGAATATTTTTTCAAGGACCTATACAAGGCGTGGATTTTTTAAAGAATATTTTTTCAAGGACCTATACAAGGCGTGGATTTTTTAAAGAATATTTTTTCAACCACCTATACAAGGCGTGGATTTTTTAAAGAATATTTTTTTAAGGACCTATACAAGGCGAGGATTTTTTAAAGAATATTTTTTCAAGGACCTATACCAGGCGTGGATTTTTTAAAGAATATTTTTTCAAGGACCTATACCAGGCGTGGATTTTTTAAAGAATATTTTTTCAAGGACCAACCAAACAGGGCTTGGATTTTTTAAAGAATATATTTTTCAAGAACCTATACAAGGCGTGAATTTTTTAAAGAATAGTTTTTCAAGGACCTATAAAAGGCGTGGATTGCTTAAAGAATATTTTTCTAGGCTTCCAAACAAGGCGTGGATTGTTTAAAGAATATTTTTCTAGGCATCCAACCGAGGCGTGGACTTTTTAAAGAATATTTTTCTAGGCATCCAAACGAGGCGTGGACTTTTTAAAGAATATTTTTTCAAAGACCTAAACAAGGCATGGATTTTTTAAAGAATATTTTTTCAACGCAACCAAACAGGGAGTGGATTTTTTAAAGAATATTTTTTTCAAGGACCAGCCAAACAAGGCGTGGACTTTTTAAAGAATATCTTTTCAAAGACCTAACCAAGGCATGGATTTTTTAAAGAATATCTTTTCAAAGACCTAACCAAGGCATGGATTTTTTAAATAATATTTTTTCAACGCAACCAAACAAGGAGTGGATTTTTTAAAGAATATTTTTTTCAAGGACCAACCAAACAAGGCGTGGATTTTTTAAAGAATATTTTTTTTCAAGGACCCATCAAACAAGGCGTGAATTTTTTTAAAGAATATTTTTTCAAGGACCAACCAAACAAGGCGTGTATTTTTTTAAAGAACATTTTTTCAAGGCGTGGATTTTTTTAAAGAATATTTTTTCAAAGCGTGGATTTTTTTAAAGAATATTTTTTCAAGGCGTGGAGTTTTTTAAAGAATATTTTTTCAAGGCGTGGAGTTTTTTAAAGAATATTTTTTCAAGGACCTACCAATCAAGGCGTGGATTTTTTTAAAGAATATTTTTTCAAGGACCAACCAATCAAGGCGTGGATTTTTTTAAGGAATATTTGTTCAAGGACTATCCAAACAAGGCGTGGATTTTTTAGAGAATATTTTTTCAAGGCGTGGATATTTTTAAGGAACATTTTTTCAAGGCGTGGATATTTTTAAGGAATATATTTTCAAGGACTATCCAAACAAGGCGTGGATTTTTTAAAGAATATTTTTTCAAGGCGTGGATTTTTTTAAAGAATATTTTTGCAAGGCAACCAAACAAGGCGTGGATTTTTTAAAGAATATTTTTTCAAGGCAACCAAACAAGGCGTGGATTTTTTAAAGAATATTTTTTCAAGGCAACCAAACAAGGCGTGGATTTTTTAAAGAATATTTTTTCAAGGCAACCAAACAAGGCGTGGATGTTTTAAAGAATATTGTTTCAAGGACCTAAACAAGGCGTGGATTTTTTAAAAAATATTTTTTTCAAGGACCAATCCATACAAGGCGTGGATTTTTTAAAAAGTATTTTTTTCAAGGACCAATCCATACAAGGCGTGGATTTTTTAAAAAATGTTTTTTTCAAGGACCAATCAATACAAGGCGTGGATTTTTTAAAAAATGTTTTTTTCAAGGACCAATCCATACAGGCGTGGATTTTTTAAAAAATATTTTTTTCAAGGACCAATCTATACAAGGCGTTGATTTTTTAAAGAATATATTTTTAGGGCCCAAACAAGGCGTGGATTTTTTAAAGAATATTTTTTCAAGGCAACCAAACAAGGCGTGGATGTTTTAAAGAATATTGTTTCAAGGACCTAAACAAGGCGTGGATTTTTTAAAAAATATTTTTTTCAAGGACCAATCCATACAAGGCGTGGATTTTTTAAAAAGTATTTTTTTCAAGGACCAATCCATACAAGGCGTGGATTTTTTAAAAAATGTTTTTTTCAAGGACCAATCAATACAAGGCGTGGATTTTTTAAAAAATGTTTTTTTCAAGGACCAATCCATACAGGCGTGGATTTTTTAAAAAATATTTTTTTCAAGGACCAATCTATACAAGGCGTTGATTTTTTAAAGAATATATTTTTAGGGCCCAAACAAGGCGTGGATTTTTTTAAGAATATTTTTTTAGTGCTCAAACAAGGCGTGGATTTTTTAAAGAATTTTTTTTTAGGACCCAAACAAGGCGTGGATTTTTTAAAGAATATTTTTTTAAGCAACCAAACAAGGCGTACATTTTTTAAAAATATTTTTTTAAGCAACCAAACAAGGCGTACATTTTTTAAGAATATTTTTTCAAGGGCCTGTACAAGACGTGGATTTTTAAAGAAATTTTTAACCATTTTTTTAAATCAAACTGATTTCCCCTTTCTCTGAAAAAATGTATTCATATTCAGTGAATGAGCGAAAAAAATCTAATATCCGTTTATAATTTATCATTTTAAAAAATAATCTATTTCATTTCAAAATAAAATGTAATAAAAAACGTACAACATATGTGAACATTAAAAAGGATTATCTTATACAGTGGCGCCATGACTAGTCACTTTTTCTTCCATAATAGTCATTTAGCATTCTACAATCATCATAGTTGTATTGAAGCACAACAACAACAGTAACAAAATTCAAATCAATTTCCTTTTTTCTTCTTTTCATCTCTGGATGAAATCTACATTATTTTCCATCCCAGCCCATCCCATGGTTGGCAATTGGTTGCAACAATCAATGTCATCGTCAAATCATCAACTTTGGTTACTTAAACTCTTTTTAAGGCGGTATTTTTCATTTTTTTCTCATGACTACATTGCTGAAAGATTTTTAAAGGATTTTGAGCATTACAAGTCAAAAAAATAAAAAACGAATAACGAATTGTTAAAAACTGAAATTGAAAATACAATGAACATTTTGAGTGACATGCCAATCGTTTTACGGTTTCTTTCCAACGATTAGATTGAATTCATCTGATGAACTCGTTGCGACCGAACGAATTGATGGAAAACACCAAATCAGTAACCAACCTTCAGAGGCGAATATTTTGCAACGTCATTGTAAAGGAGCCAACCATAGACATTTCTTTTGTGTTTAATGGATTTTCTTTTATTTTATTTTTTCTTTCGGTTCGCTTTGTATGACGTTATGTTATCCAATCATCATCATCGCTGGCAGATCTCAGCTTCATTACACACACAAAAGCAAAAGTAATTATCCTTATAAATTTCAATACTCATAGCTAAATAGCTCTATAGACCTGAAGGCAGTCTCTATAGACCAGCTAAGGACAGTCACTATAAAGGAGTCCCAATATGCAGGCTGAAGGGAGACTCCATAGACAAATTGGATTTTTTAAAAAAATATTTATTGAAGAGCCAACCAAGGCGTAGATTTTTTAAAAATTAATATTTTACAATTATTTTTTCAAGAGCCAACATAGGCGTGGATTTTCTCAACTTTTTTTTCAAGAACCAACATAGGCGTGGATTTTTTTCAAAATTATCTTTTGAAGAGCCAACATTGGCGTGGATTTTTTTGAAAATTTGTTTTTTTCAAGAGCGAACAGAGTCTCTACAGATGGGGCTAAATATAGTCTTTGATTGCCTTCCGATTTTAGTAATTATACCCTTCACCACACTGTGGTACAGGGTATTATGTCTTTGTGCATATGTTTGTAACAGGCAAAAATAATCGAGATAGACCCATGGTTCCGTTTGCATAGAATCCGTCCATGTATTTTTGTGAACAAAGTACAGGTCGCATTTATTATCCGATTTAGATGAAATTTGGCATAGGTCACTTATTTGGCCCAATGATGAACCCTATTGAAATTGGAATTGAAAAATAGGTTCAGATTAGATATATATTCGTCCGATTTAATGTAAATGGTGCACCAAAGTCCCTATATATCTCTCGATTTGCACGAAATTTGGCACGGCGTAATAAATTAAGCCTAGAACGACGTGTGTTAAATTTCCTGAAAATCGGTTCAGATTTAGATATAGCTCCCATATATATATATTTTCGTCCGATTATAGATAAATAGTGCACCAAAGTCCCTGTATGTTCTTCGATTTGCACGAAATTTGGTACAGCGTACTGAATTAAGTCTAGAACGATGTGTGTTAAATTTGGTGAAAATCGGTTCAGATTTAGATATAGCTCCCATATATATTTTCGTCCGATTTAATGTAAATGGTACACCAAAGTGCCTATATATCTTTCGATTTGCACGAAATATAGTAGAGCGCACTGAAATAGGTCTAGAATGATATGTGTTAAGTTTCCTAAAAATCCGTTCAGATTAAGATATAGCTCCCATTAATAGTTTCGTCCGATTTAAGGTAAATGGTGTAACAAAGTCCCTTAATATCTTTCGGTTTGCACGAAATTTGGCGCAGCGTATTGAATTTGGTCTACAATAATATGTGTTAAGTTTCCTTCTATATCTGACCAAATGAAATATTTGCACCTTATGGTGATTAGAAATATGTATATCCTTCCCTGTGTGTATAACTTTATTTTCCCTTTTCTTCCCTGTAATAACCCTTAATTTCTTATAGTTACTTACTTTTGGTTTGTGGTCTCATTCATCATTCGACTACCGTTGAACATCTCAATAAAAAAATTATTTCAGGCCATTTGTCTGCAAAAGCCAATAAAATTGTCATCGATCACCTTGCATCGGTCGCAAACAAAGACTGGAACGACGAGTCCCTTTTAAGTGACAACACCACTTTTTTATGTTCACGCAAAAAAGCAGAGAAAGTGAAACGAGCACTGACGCTTCGACGGCACAATCTTCCCCTAAATAAATGCGCAATGCCGAGAACAAAGCAACAAAATTAAAATTTCAAATTTATAAATGAAAGTGAAAAAAAGAAGTTACAACTGAAAATAAGATGGATTACTTGGCATGACTTTGTTCAAATAACACACATAATATAAATAAAGAAGAGAGAATTGCAAGGCAAAAAAAAAAAAACTTAAGGTATAATGGGAATTGTTTACGCACGGTTGGGCAGCGGGGTAATGTGAAGTTAACAAAGGCCTAGAATACAAAGATTGTTAGCGGTTGTTGAACAAATATTCTGTAAACAATTCCCTAATGTGAAAACGTTGTTATATACCATCGAACTTGTGGTGTGCATTAAAAATTCCTGCATTGTCAAAAAAATGTATTTTTTTCACCATCCAAGAATCCGAAAAATTCGCCAAAAACCTTTAAAATACTGAGACTTTAATAAAGCCTTTATCAACACAGGAACCTTTTTATACTTTATAGCTTTGTGCAGCGCCAAAAGTTTGTAACGCCGTGAAATAATGGTCCTGGACCCACCTTTATGTATACCGATCGCCATATCTCGACTAGCTGAGTCGATCTAGACCTGTGTGCCCGTCCCTCTGTCCATTATAATTTGTAAACACGATACAGTCCACAGTTATGGACCTATCTTCACGAAATTTTGCATGTAGGATGGGTTCTGGCCAATGAAGACCCCTATTGTTTTTAATAAAGTACTTATTTTTGTCCAATTTTCTGGTCTCTCCAGAGGCCGGAATTATGGCCGGAACTTCGGGAGAAGGGGGTCGGGCCAAAGAATTAGCATGCCTGTTTTTATAAAGATAGGTCAATATTTAGCGGGTCAAATGGACCCTGATTTTTGTGTGAAAAAATACAAAGTTTCTATTATATGGCGTGTATATTTACTCCTGGTTGACCTTTAAATTGATACCAATCATAGTGTCGTATGTACTCGGATGCGGCAGTTACAGTTAAATATTTACATGTGCTTACGTATTCATATATTATTTAGTAAACTATTACCACACTTTAGGGTGGATATATAGCCTGATCGCTTTGAAATGTTCCATAAGGTTCCAGTTATGGTCAAGGACAACGCCTAAAATGTTAGGTGATGATCAGATAATATTTTTTCGGATGAAGTGGACCGAAAACTTAATTATTTGTACTTTTCGAGTCGAAAGCCGAATTAGAGTGGCTGTACTGATTATTAGTAACATTTTCTGACCTATAGCCAGTAAACTGCTAAAAGCTAGAAAATTCCGAAATTGTGGGTGTCACATCAAAACTTTGATCTTTAAAGATAATATTCCGCAAAAATATGTTTTACGCTCCAATATCCCAGAATGGTAAATAGCAGCACTACAATGTGGAAAACACAGCTAAATCCTTAAAAAAGTGGCCATGGAACGCAGCTTATATATGGGCGCTTAATCACAACATGGACCTAAATTTATATTTTCTGTATATGTGTATGTCAAAATGTAAGAATTCTTTATATTTAATTAGAGCCATATGTGATTAATGCTTTTAAAATGCCAAAATGCTGATTATATAGAAAAAATACATTATATAATAATTTTTAGATAGTTAGATAGATTGGAGGTGGAGGGTTTAAAAAAAGATATTCTAACAGTAAACCTTAAAGTCTTCTCAACCCTTCTTATGTAAGACGAAAATATTTTATATATCATTCAACAACAAAATATTTTCATAGAAGACCAACAGTTTTTCCTACCCAGAATAAACTTCATTCGTCCACAAAACGAGCAATTGCCAAATTTTAACAAAGCTGAAGAGTATATGAGAAACATTTAATAGATTTGGATTTATTGATCTGTCGTTACAAACTTTTCATGATATTTTCGTGGAAGCTGTGTTTACTTTAATGTAAACAAGTGAGGAAAGTAGTAAAGTGGGACGGGACCGTCTGTATGATATCCTTTACCACTTTTTTTTATATTCAAGATATGCATCTTAACAGACCTGTCATTTTTTGAAGGACCATTGACATGAAATTGGACTAAATATGTAATCTGTGTCTATATGTCAACTGACTTAACCCTTCGGTCAATAACGTGGTACATTTGTACCTTTTTATACCCTCCACCATAATATGGAAGGTATATTTAGTTTGTTTTTCCGGTTATAACTGAACGAAATAATCATTTCCGATCCTACAATGTATATATAATCTTGATCAGCGTAAAATTCTATGACAATTTAAGCATTTCCTTTCCTTTGTTGTAATCATTCTAACTTCTGAACGAATTGAGATAGATCGCCAAAATTTTGCATAGAGTTGCCCCTTGTCGGCAGACTGGTTAAGTTCGAAGATGAGCTATATCGGTCCACGTTTAGGCATAGCTCCCATATAAGGGTACCCCCCAATTTTCAATATTTTGGAGTTTTTCCAGCGAATACGCAAAAATTTGCTACAATGGGTTCTTATTGGCTACCAAATGTCTCCACTAAAAGGTATAAGTTTCGTTCCACTTTTTCTGGTAGCCCCCATTTAACAGTATACTAAAATTGCTAAAAATTGCACGAAAATATATATGGGTGCTACATCTAAATCTCAATCGATTTCAATCTCCATGCGAAATCACGAATTTCAAAAATTAATTCTACTATTGTATATATTTCCCATCTTAAAGAAATAAAAATACGGTTATCTCATGTTTTATTGTTGTTTTTTATTGATGAGTAAACGCGCTAAGTCCAATTCGGCACACGTTGCTGGATTAACATCATGTAAAAGCTCTAAGTCCGTTTTTCATTATGAGGATTTTGGACACGATTTTCAGCCACATTGACTGTAATTTGGGCAGGTTTGGGCAGGTTTTTCAAACGAATTGGCTGTAATTTTCCATTTGGGACTCTCGTTGGGTACAAAATCTCCCTACCAGAAATCAATATTGGCCCAAGTTTCGGAGTAGCCCTCATATTACGTTACCCCCATTATTCGGTATTTGGGGATTTATCTTCGTTTTTCAATCGAATTGGTTCTAATTTGATATTCTGGGTTCTCGTTGGGTGTCGAATCTTCCTACAAAAAACTTATGGATATCTGTCCGCTATTGGGGATAGTTCCCATATAATTTTTGACAATTTGAGAATTTCGGTATGTACAAGATCCTAGCTCAAATTTCCAATAGCCTATAGTTTGATATTTCATTTTCCTTTCGATTTTAAGTGGTGGAGGTGCACTTCATGGTGGAGAGTACAACATTTACAGATTTAAAACATTTGTATTCCAAAAAAAGTTTGCTTTTTTTTTTGCCTCTCCTGAAAAATTTTAAAAAAGGGACTGACTTAGCCAGCGATATGTTGTATTCCTCATAAAACCTGGAATACAGAATTACTGTCTCATGCATGAGAGCCGGTATTTAAATGATTCATAATAGTTCTTTCTTCGAAGATTTTAAGCCAACAGGGTCTTAATTATCACGCCGAAATAGTCACTATATGGCCAGCTAGTCAAGGTAATAGTTTACAATTTACTTCGAAGTGCTTCTACCTCATACAATTTTCGCTCGATTGGGTTTTGGTTTTGTTTCGGGCACATATGTATACATGACTCGTTACATATAATAACCTTTTAAACGACTTTTGAGGCACCGCAAAAGGCGTGATCCAACAATGTTTTTTATGACCAATGATACCTCTATGCCACGGAATGGCACATGACGAATCTGCATTCATAGTTAACGTATTCACATAAAGATCCCGTCTGTTTCTACTCCTAGGAAGTTCAGTATTAGCCAGTAAGGAAAGTAGAAAAGTCGGACTGGGCCGAATATATGATACCCTTCACCACTTTGAATATATTCTACATATGTAGCCTAAAGGTGGACGGAACAATGACATGAAATTGAATGAACTTAAATATGTGATCTTTATCTATATCTAAATCTACTAACATCAATACCTACACATTTCATTCTGCAACTTATGCTAAATTTTGTAAATCGATTTAAAGCAAACTTGACACACGCTATTTGGTATGCTGCACTGTTTAAAATTTAATGTCAATCAAACACCCACTGATTATTTGGTGTACAATTAATATGAATAAGTCGAAATTATATATGGAAGCTATGCTATATCTATATCTGAACCGATTTCAAGGAAGAGATTAATTTATATCACCTTCAGTATGTTGTGTCAATCGGCCTAGCTAGGAGTCTTTAGTGCACCATTTACTTAAATTCGGACGAAAATATATATAGGAAGTGTTTATAAATGTGATCCGATGTTCACGAAACTTTGCACACATCATTCTAGACGTAATTCAGTACGCTATACCACAATCGAAAGATATAGGGGGCTTTGGTGCAGCATTTACATAAAATGGGACGAAAATATATATGGGAGCTATATCTAAATCTGAACCGATTTTCACGAAACTTTGCACACATTATTGTAGACTTAATTTAGTACGCTATGTCAAAATTCGTGAAAATCAAAAGATTTGGAGGGAGTTTGATGCAACATTTACCTAAAATCGTAAACTATATATGGGAGCTATATCTAAATCTGAACCGATTTGCACGGAACTTATCACACGTCACTCCACGCTTAATTCAAATTCGTGCAAATCTAATGGTTTTTAGGGACTTTGGTGCATCATTTACCTAAAATCGGAATATATATGGGAGCTATATCTAAATATGAACCGATTTTCCCGAAATTTAGCACAAATCATTCTAGACTTTATTCAGTACGCTATGCCAAAATTCGTGCAAATCTAATGATTTTCAGGGACTTTGGTGCATCATTTACCGAAAATATATATGGGAGCTATATCTAAATCTGGGCGGACGGACGGACAAACGGACATGCATAAATCGACTCAGAATGTGATTCTATACACATTCTCAAAAGGAACCATTTGTCTATCTCGATTCCCTTTGCTTGTTACAAACATATGCACAATACCCTGTACCACAGTGTGGTGAAGGGTATAAAAAGTAATATATCGATTTGGAATAGCACTTATATAGGTTCCGTTTTAGAACCTAAAAGAATCTACTAATTTTACAAGTTTTGCAACTTTTTACTCGAAACCCGTTCCTGAACCCACAAAAGTGGTAAAGATTGAATTAAATTTAAGAGAGCATAAAACAAAATGGCGTTCTCTTTGTAAACTTTTTACTCGAGAAATTTGGCGGAGTAAAAATGGTAAACAGGAATGCGTACTTCTGATTGGCTGTTATGTTGGAGTATTGTCATATAATTCTGGCATATTTACTAGATAAGCGTTCCAGAACTTTTCAAATTATTTTGTACTCCGAGGTTGATTTACAAATGTTTCCCTTTTACTAGAATTACTATTAAAAAGGTACTGGAACAGATCAATAATAAGACCTCCTTAAATATTCGGTATTTTGGTGATATTTTTTTTCAACCCAGTTGGCTGCAATTTGGTATTTTAGCTTCTATTAGGTGTCACAACTTTTATCAAGATTAGGATAGCATATAGCGTTATACCATAGACAGACAACAGCCTTAATTTGCATTAAAAAATTCTTAATTTGAATCAATATTTACCCCTGACAGACAGAGAGTTTCTGCATTTACAAAACAATTTTTTTGATTCAAAACAATTGTTTGTCTGTATGTAGATGTTGAAGATGTTGGCATTCGTTTCCAATATTTTTCGGGATTGGATCTTTAAGAATATATACATGGCATAAAGGAAGAATAGCAGCTAGGATGTTGCAAAACAGCTCCCAATTTGAAAGAATGTTGAAATTTTCCTTTATTTATAACAATTGTTTGTCTTTCAAAACAATTTGTGATTCAAAACAATTGTTTGTCTGTATGTAGATGTTGAAGATGTTGGCATTCGTTTCCAATATTTTTCGGGATTGGATCTTTAAGAATATATACATGGCATAAAGGAAGAATAGCAGCTAGGATGTTGCAAAACAGCTCCCAATTTGAAAGAATGTTGAAATTTTCCTTTATTTATAATTTTTATTTTTGTAAACGTAAACAAATTTGACAACAATTAATTCATTTTCGACAGCATTGCCATAGTGAAATTAGTTAATTCAGTATAAATTCAGTTTGATTTTGTGCATTAAAAATGAGGATAATGTACAAGTTAATTTGAATTAAGGCTGTTAATTCAAATTAAGGCAGTCGTCTGTCTAGGCTATTACTTTCCATTTGTCGGATTTTGAGAACTTTTATTAATTAAATTGACTGATATATTTTTAATAATCATTCCTAGCAAAATTATCAATATTGGCACACTTCATATCATAATTCGTGCTACTGTTATATGTAGCAGTACCTCTAATTATTCGGTATATTTGGGATTATTGGAGCGTTTTTGATTTGGCTCTAATTAGGTTATTAAGCTAAATATCTCAATATGAGATTTTTTGATATCCAAACATTCTTCAAAAATGCGGCCGATAAGGTTTTAAAAATATCGGTATTCTTTTTTTATAATTTCATTTTCCTCTTTTACCCGATCCTTGTTCAGAAAACGTTATATGTGTACTGGTTTTCAATGACCCTTTTAAATAATTTCAAAACTAGCATCATTGGACATGGATCAATTGTCTACTTACAAGCTAAGTAGATTCGTTTTTTAAAGCAATAGTAATCATTGAACTTGGGAGGATAACCGATTATATTGTTATAGTGTCCGGTCAGTCACTTATGAGCTATACGTAATCATACCTAGAATACTTTCCTGCCCTTACTAATTGTAGAATGTTTTTTTTTTTTTAATTTTCACAAACATATCACATAACATACATTTGTATACATTGACTGACAGGTTGCCCCCTATGATGTCAGAATATGATACTGGCAATTCCTTTTTTGACCCCAATGACGTCGTCAATAGTTACACAAGAAAAAGAGACCTGTTAATTTAAAGTGAAATAAATATTCATTGCTTCATTGCAGTTGATGATGATGTCTCCCCGGCATGTGGCATGTTTCGCTAATAAGATGAGATAACTGAAACACAGGGAAATAAAAAGTCCAAACCAAACAAAACGGCAATAAATCCTCGTTATTTTGTTGTTTTCTTGTATTCCGATTGTAAAATCAATGGGAATATTTTTTTTCTGTTTTCAAAGTTATTGCACTTTTAATTGATAGTTGTTGGGTTTTAGTGCTGTGTTAATGCAGTTTTATGACAATTTTAATTGTTTCGAATGAGACCGAACATATGTTGTTGCGAATTTATTTCAAAAATGTTATGCATGTTTGTGCGGGGAAATAAAATAAATTTGTGGGAATTGCAGGATTAGGTGAATATGTGCAATAAGTTAAATGGTTGAAAAGGGAATATAGTTTTTTTTTATATTTTTGGATCTATCTTTAGATTTCTATTTAAAACTCAAAGTTTTTATATAGAAACATATTCAATAAATTATAAATTAATATAAGTCATCTATATCACGTGACTTACAAAGACACTTCGATTCTTTGCGATTTGTTTACCATTTTTTATTTTTAATATTTCAGTTCTTTTATTTATTTATTTTTCTTTAATTCAATCTCGTGTGTCCGGGCTGCTGTTGCCATTGCAAATGTCCATCCATTCGTGGCAATAATTCACATGGATGTCAGCACTATTTTGTTGGGGTTGCATGATTACCACGAGTACGTGTAATCGTCTACCTCTGTCTCTCTCTCGTTCTCTGTCCATGCCATAAAAAAAATATGCCCAAGAACATATTTACAAAATATTTTACATGATAGCCAAACAAAACAATCGACATTCATAATTTACCAGGTGTTGAATGGCAATAGTGATGGCGATGCATGAAGAAACAACCGAATATCGGAATATTTTTCGAAGTACGTGAAATTTTTAAAACAATTTTCTAAGGCCTACCTACGGCGTGAAGGAAAATTTTTCAAAACCTACATAAGGCTCGGATTTTTTTTAAGTAAATTTTTGTTTTTCTAAGGCCTACATAAGACGTGGACTTTTTAAAGAATATTTTTCAAGTGCCAACTGAGGCGTGGATTTATTTAAGAATATTTTTCAAGGGCCAACTGAGGCGTGGATTTATTAAAGAATATTTTTCAAGGGCCAACTGAGGCGTGGATTTATTTATGAATATTTTTCAAGAGGCTCATCCAAGGCGTGGATTTTTTAAAGAATATTTTTCAAGAGGACTCATCCAAGGCGTGGATTTTTTAAAGAATATTTTTGAAACGGATCCAACCACACAAGGCGTGGATTTTTTAAAGAATATTTTTTACAGAGATCCAACCACACAAGGCGGGGATTTTTGAATGGATATTTTTTCAGGGATCCACTCAAGGCGTAGATTTCTGAATATATCTGAATATCCGAATCTCTAGATTTTTTGTAACATCCCAAATTTCGAAATATATAGAAACACACATAAATATGTTCATTTGTATGTTCGAACAAATGGAATGAATATGCCCAGCAGGTTGTCGCCTAAACATGCGTGCGCACGCGTATAACATCAAAACAAATTAATACTGCCCTGATATTGAACTGATTATTTAATTTTCCCGGCAATCGATGAATGCCGTCTGCTGATGTTTGCTGTTATTGTTGTTGTTACTCTTCTTCTTCTTTTCAAATCGAATTGTGGTGATGGTGTGATTTTTCTTTTGGCAAAACCAAGTCCTTTGAAGCTATCCTAAATATGTTGTGTTGCTTGAGCGTTGAGAGGGCATAACACACGCACATCAATTATATGTGCCATGGTATTTTATCATTATTGTGTCGTCTTCTGCACAGTATCCAGCACCAAGGCACCGCACCACCACCACAGCATCGCACTGGATTGTGAGTGAGAAGCTGGAAAGGAATCCTTGGACAATTGTTTTTTTTTTATTTTGGCTTGGATTACATTTCAAAAGTAACATATCTCGGCATGGCACGCAATATCAGTTGTTGAGTGTCAAAAGAGTTTGAATTGTGTTGTGAAATAGGAAATCGTGTTGTTGCTGTAGGTTTCATTGGTATTTGACAATGCGTTCTGAGCTCATTGCCAAACATCTGGGAGTTGGACTCAGCGACTAATAGCTGAAACCCCCGATGTGAGGCTTTTGTATTTCGAATTCTGCTTTTTTGGTTTCATTGATTTTTTCCCCTTTGTCATTCCGCACCCCACTAATAGCTCGAGATTTCGTTATTTTGGTTTTAATCAATTTTTTACTTATTTTCTGCCAAATCATTCTGTAATCACAGCTGCTGGGTTGGAAGAAGAAAAAAAAAACAACTACGACAAACAAAAGGATTTAGCTCGTGTATCCTCGTTTTTTAACTTTTTTTCGCTAAGACAAAAAAACATTTTTTGGAAAATCCTTTTTTTGCCACATTCGTCCGTTCGCATTCATAGCTCATCTGTCAAATTAGCCAATGTATCACTTTCGCACGCATCATTCCTCTGTGAATTGGCATTTGGTGTGTGTGTGTGTGTCCTCAGACGTGATTGAGTTGTTTGGTTGGTTGAAAGGGTTGCTGTTGTTGTTGTTTTTCTTTAAATGTCAGATTTGGTTTTGTGTCGCGTCATCAAACGGGTTGACAATCATGAAATAAACTGCTTCCAGTGATTGCATAATTTTTTTTTTTGTTATGTAATACATCACATGAATTCAATTTACATCTCTCACAATAGGCAGTTGATTCAGATTTTATTTTGATACAATAATGATTTATCCTTCATCACATTATATCGAATACGAATATTATTTTTTTTTTTTTATTTTAGAAGTCCTTGAGAAAAACTACGAAATATTAGAAGTGGGGCTTCTATTAAAGAATATATTTAAGATATTAATACGAATTAATGCAGATCATAAAATCGTTTGGGAGTTTTATATGGGTGTTATACCAAGGTAAATTACTGTTAATAGAAAATGAAATATGAAACGACAGGCTATTGAAAACGTGTACCTACCGAAATCCTGAAATTGTCAAAAATTGGCAGTATCGTTTTATGGGAGCTATACCAAATTGGGGACAGATATCGTTAGATGATTGGACACCCAATGAGAACCCAAAATATCAACTTATAACAAATTCGATTGAAAAGCGTATCTAGAATTCCCAGAATGCCGAATAATGGGACAAGTAATATGGGAGCTATTCCGAAACTTTGTCCAATATTGATACCTTTTGGTAGGTAGATTTTATACCTAATGAGTGTCCCAAATATACAATTAATCCGTTTGAAAAGCATGTCCAAACCTAGCAAAATTCGGAATATTGGGGATAACTTTATATGGGGGATACTATAAATTGGTTCTTTTTGTTGGAAAATATGCTAACCCATAAGTACCAATTTACAGTTAGTTCGCCTGAAAGCCCATCTTCGATATAGGCCAAAAGACGCAACGTTTTTATCGATTTTGTCATCATCAAGAATATATACACTTTATATGATCGCAAATGAGTATTTCAGTAAGTTACAAACGGAATTACAAATTGAAATGTTGAAAAAATAATATTCGAATATGTAGATCCTTGTGGTATAGTAGCAGTCCTCTTGATATCAACTTAAAGGTCAACCAACAGTTTTTTATGTACTGCCCACTTTTCCGCATAATTTTTTGGTGATGTTTGGACTCATAATTGAGTCGTATAAAGAGTCCACAAAAACTGACAGTTTAAAGAGGTCGGTACACTTATATGGACCAATATATCCAAATTTTAATTCCAAACATGCAAAAAATCGATTAAAATAGTGATATTTCATCTAGCAGACTTTGCGTAATCGACATAAAATTTTATTCTGATCAAGAGTATTAACACTTTTCGAGATGTTGCAGTGACAAATTTAATATTCCTGTTGGAAATTTGACAAGGGATCGTGAGGGATCTGTTCATTCTAATGTAAAATTTTTAAGATACAATTTCCGAAACAATTTCAGATAACATAGCTCTCACATAAGTATGTTGTACAATTTTCATTGAGTTGAAGGTTTTAGTCGAACAGACCGAAAATTTCGACGGTTACAAATGTATTTGCAGAAAATATTCGATATGGCTGCAATTTGGCATTCTCTTTCTTGGACGATGAACGCATTTTTGCAGATATTTTCTGAATAAGTCTAAGAATTAACCTGGACCCCATATACGAATTCCACCCAAAGGCAAGTAGAAACCAGTAAGGAAGTAGTAAAGTCGGACGGGGCCGATTATATGATACTCTTCAACACTTTGGATATATTCAACAGATGAATCCTAACAGACGTCGCATTTTTAATCGACCAGTAAGATGAAATTTGATCCATAAACATGTCATTCTGCAAACGATACTAAATTTTTCATTTGGTCAGGTATAGAAGCTATATCTAAATCTGAACCGATGGATGATAAGGACTTTGGTGTACCATTTACATTAAATCGGACGAAAATATATTTTGGAGCTATATCTAAATCTGAACCGATTTTCAGGAAACTTAACACACATCATTCTAGACCTAATTTATTACGCTGTGCCAAATTTCGTGCAAACCGAATGATATATAGGCACTTTGGTACACCATTTACATTAAATCGGACGAAAATATATATGGGAGCTATATCTAAATCTGAACAGATTTTCAGGAAACTTAACACACATCATTGTGGACCTAATTTCCTTGAGGAAATCTATTTTAATGAAGGGATAAATTTGCTAGAAAAGCGATGGACTAAGGGTATTTACGTTTCAGGGATTATTAGAAATTATTGTTGAACAACGTGCCTATTCTCTTCAAAATACCGAAATTTGGGACGTAACGGGATATACGCGATACTTGTTATTGGTCAA
This sequence comes from Musca vetustissima, assembly GCF_032173495.1. Lineage (NCBI taxonomy): Eukaryota > Metazoa > Arthropoda > Insecta > Diptera > Muscidae > Musca > Musca vetustissima. The sequence continues at coordinate 34,292 of NW_026883176.1, forward strand.
AAACAAACCAACAAAAACTACAAAAGCACGCAAATTTGGATATATATGACGGCTACAACGAAACCTATGGATATATTGATAATAACCCAAACTTAAAATAGCCTATATATATATATCTACCAATGTATGGCACGTCAACAGATGGGCATGTCTAAAATGACATAGAATTTTAATCTAATCATACATATGGGAAATTACAAAAATCTTTTAAATTCCTTGAAGCTTGAAGGTTATAACTCGAGAAATATGAACATATTGCATATAATTTAAATTCATTTCTATAAAATAAAGTGTTTTTGTAAAAATCTTAAAATATTGGTAATAAATAATAAGTAGCGTGGAAGCTGTGATGGTGGTAATGTAAAAAAAATGGGTGAAAATGTGTTGAAGCCAATGAGTTTTTTTTTTTGTGATCTTCCTGATTTGTGGCTAAACTACACAACGCACGGACATGTGATCAGTGACTAAGTTGCAGAATGCCCCATGGACAATATGATTCTAATGTATGATTTTTCGATATAATCACTGCACCCAAAGGATGCTGATATTTTGAAGCCGGATTTTCGGTGTTTTTTGAATTTTTCATATAATTAGGATGCGCATCCAGAAAACGGACTAAACTAATTATAGGATTGTAGAACTCGTGATTTTGCTTCGTTTAGTCTATATCTCATGAATGTGCTCAGCGTAGCTTCTTTGCAATTGGATTCCAAAGACGAAAATTTGGTGCGTAAATTTTTATAAAAAACATATTTTTTGAGTCTAAAATTAAGAAAGTCCATTCAAATTCCGTGGAACCCCGCGTGATTTTAGTTTTTTTACGTGACGGATCTAATGAGCCCATCCATGTTCAATTCCGCCCAATAAAACGGCGGATATAGGTACCTTGAATGTGGGAAAAACTGCAAAAATTTATTTAGAGAAATTCGCGTATATAATCGCGTTTTTCTTCGAATTCATTTTACATACATTCATTCCTGTGTTATCATAATCGCGAATCTGTTTGACTGGCTAGAGGCCAGCAAATGTTATTAATAATCAGTACAGCCCCTCTAATTACTTGTCCAGATTCCCTTCGCCGTGGGTTGTGTTGTGATGTTCGGCTTTCGACTCGAAAAGTACAAATAATTAAATTTTCGGTCCACTTCATCCGAAAAGTTATTATCTGATCATCACCTAACATTTTAGGCGTTGTCCTTGACCATAACTGGAACCTCATGGAACATTTCAAAGCGATCAACGCTATATTTTCGCCCTCCAGTGTGGTAATAGGTTACTAAATAATATATGAATACGTAAGTACCTGTAAATATTTAAGTGTAACTCCCGCATCCGAGTACCTACGACAACATAATTGGTATCAATTTAAAGGTCAACCACTCCTCTTGGATATACTATCAACTTCTCGGATCTATGTCCTTCAGTCGTAAATATATACGCTATAGTATACAAATTTTGTAATTTTTCACACAAAAGTTAGGGTCCATTTGACCCGCTAAATATCGACCGATCTTTATCAAAACAGGCATGCTTATTCTTTGACCCGATCCCCTTCTCCATGCAAAAATTCGCGGTGTTTGGGCCATAATTGTGGCGTCTGGAGCGACCAGAAAATCAGACAAAAATTTAGTTTTTGGTCCATTTCATCCCCTAAATATTAACCGATCTTTTCGAAAAACAAAAGGGGTCTTCATTGGCCAGAACCCATCCTACATGCAAAATTTCGTGAAGATTGGTCCATAACTGTGGCCTGTATCGTGTTTACAAATTAGAATGGACAGACGGACGGACGGACGGACGGACGGACACACATGTCTAGATCAACTCAGCTAGTCGAGATATGACGATCGGTATACTTAAAGGTGGGTCTAGGACCAATATTTCGCGGCGTTACAAACTTTTGGGGCTGCACAAAGCTATAATACCCTGACAACATAGTTGTGTAGGGTATAAAAATCGAAAATTAAAAAAAAAACATTTCGATTTAATTAAAAAATTAATTTATTTTATTTTCAGATATCTTCATGCATCTATTTGTTTTTCGCGACAATTTAACCGTAATTCAATGTGATTTGACAAGTATGCAAAGAAAACAAATGTATTTAACCATTTGTGAAGAAATTCGCGAATTACAACAAATAGGAATTAATTTAATTTATATTTGAAATACAAGATTTAAAACCGCTATTACTTTTGTGCGCAGCATCTGAATTTGTGAACGCATACATATTTCGAATCAGCATATTTCTCTTAACCTATGCACCAAAAATCATGAATGTGCTCGCAAAGAAATTTTTGAATTTTTTTTTATGGAATTTTAAAAGAATTTTGTAATTTCCCATATATGTACCAAGGTATGACACGTCAACAGATGGGCATGTCTAAAATAACATAGAATTTTAATCTAATCATACATATATTATTTATTTATGTATAATATACATACATAAATAAATAATATATGTATCGAGGTCGAGGTGTGGCAAACGAAATTAAAAATTTTATATATACGTATAATGTTTTTCCTTATAATGTTATTATATAGCAACACTTAATTCCCCATACCGAATTTCAGATATGTTTCAATATTTCAGATTTCCAGTGTGGCACAATATGTAGTTCTGGCCAACATGCGTTATTTTGAAATTCCAACTTCGACATCTATACTTTCTTAAGGTAAGTGATTAAAATATTACATGATATTTTCAATCTTGCTGAATACCATTGCTTCTTCATATAAAGCAATTAAAACGAAAAGTTGCATTTGTTCGTTTAAAATAACACGCATTAACACATTGACCACAAAAATGAAATGAAAACAGATTTTTAACGACATTAACATAGAACAGCATTTAAAACACCAATTCACATAACGCCATCATTTGGAAATCATAATCAAAATTTTAAATTCAAAACAAAATTCTGATTCACTAAATAAAATACTCATATGTGTAGCGCCTCACATATGAGTATTTTGGTAAACATTGTATGTCTTTAGTGGATTAGAATTCGGTTTTGTATTTTGACGAAATGTACCGACCGAAAAATCCCCGTATGTTTTTATTGTTTAATAACAAAAATAAACAAATAAACCAACTAAAAAATATTCCTTTGGCTGAGGGGCGCGAGGGTGATGTTGTAGATCACTCCTCTATTTACTACACATTAACACTTTGGCCGCCCCCAAAACGAAAACGAATGTTGTCAGTCTGCTCGACAACTAAACACACTGTCTGTCGGCACGGACCACCGCACAAATCTTTACGAGCAGCAAAACAAACAAAAACAACAGCAACAACAGTGTTTTTCCGACTTTGTGGTTAAGCGCAGCAAATGTTGAGCAACGTTTCGAGATAATTTCTTGTGTTATTCCATTGTTGGCCGTAACGACCGCTATGGTCATTAAAATCGACCTCCTCCAAATATATATTCTCTCAGCCTGATCCCTCGTGCTGCTATAGGTTTGTTGAAACTACAACAACGGCCTCCTATGGAACTATGGAAGATGATTTTACAATGCGACGCGACAAATTTAAACAAAACAAACATCAGAGTGTTGATTGCCACCCCGTTTGAATTGGATGTTCCAGCGTGCGATAATAATAAAATAATGAAAACGAAAATCCCCATTTTTCTTGGCTTAATTAAATTCATTTTTAAATATCAATAAAAACACATTTATGATTTGTGTACACACATAAATACGTACGAATGTATGTACATACATATGTCAGGGTAATGCTTTTTGTTCTTAATTAGTTCTTAGTCAATTCCAATTGGAATCATTTCAATTACAAACAAAACTATAACATCATCGACATCGGAACATGAATAAATATGAATGATTACTGCCACTATAAAAAACGCCCACCCATAGTGGGTAATAAAATCACATATTGAATAAAAATTGAATAATCACATATTGAAAAAGGGTGTTTAGATTGGAACTAAATTTGTACACAACAATGCAGCTATGGCGTTATTAAATCACCTCAAGATATATTGCTTATAAAATGAGAATTATTTGAGAAACTTAATTGATCCAAACGTTCGTAATTCTGTTCATTAAAATTGCTACAGGAAAGCTTGTTACTCGTTCGGTCGTTATGGACCGAACATCATAATTTGTTTATACCCTCCTCCTTTTGCAACACATTGACATATTCACCGGAGACCCCATATAGTATATATATTATTGAATAAAATTCTATGTTGTTTTATGCATGTCCGTCTGTTGAAATCACAATAGAGATCCCGATATTTAAGAACGAGCATTTCAATTTAGCTCTAACATTGCTATTACTCCTAGAACGTTTGGTATTGCAAATGGGGTATATCGGTCCACGTTTTGGTATAGCACCCATATAACGATGCTTAGAATGTTTTAGACATGTTTTTCAACAGAATCAGCTTTAGATTGGTATTTTTGATTCAATTCTGCTACCAGATCTGCTTACGAAAATTTTCAATAGTGCTGCAAACCTAGGACTTTTAGTGCACTTTTGATCTCGTTTGTCACAAAATAGTGGTTTTAAATTACAGCCACTTCAATTGGAAAAACGTTTTAAGACCTTAAAATTACGAAAAATAGTATGGAACCTTTATATGGGAGATATTTTCCAAAAATAGATTTATGTAGAAAATTGTCGCATAAATATGTTTTATCCTACAAGAACCCATTAAATGCGGCTAAAACTTTCAAAATACAGAAAATAGGACTGTACTTTCCAGTCCTATTTTCCAAAACCCCGCAATGTGAAATTACAGTTTTTTTGGTCGGAAAATGTGATTATTACGTTCAAAATAGCGAAAATTTTTAGCTATACTAAAATAAAATATATGATATTTTTTGTGGAAAAACTCCACATAATGGCATTTCGATGGTTTTGGGCACATGTTTCTACCTAATTGGTTGTAATTTGTTTTTTTTTTACTTTGTGGTATGGTAGTAAATGTTCCTTCCAAAAAGTAATCAATATTGGTTCAACTTTTAGGGAAGTTCCCATATAACACTTCACTCCAAGATCAGTATATTGGGGAGTTAGAGGAAGTATTCCAACATATTTGGGAGCAATTTAATATTTTGGGTTTTCATTAAGTAGAAAATCAGAGTAGCCTAATATAATTGTAACCCCCATTATTCGGCATTTTGGACGTTTTGCACACGTTTTTATCGGAATTGTGTTTTTGTCATAACAAAATTTTATGTCAATGCCAGTTTATAGTTTGGTATGGTTCCTATAGAATGGTACCATCATATATTATGTATTTTGAAGACTTAAGCCGCATGTAAAAAATATTTATATGTTTTTTATAACATCCATAGTTCCACTTTGTCAGTCACTCTATAAATGTCCCGTTCAACTTAAGGAATTTTAAGTGAACATCACGCCGAACTTAACGGCTTGTTTATTTGTTTTAATTATAAATTGAGTGTAATTTTATATTTTTGGTACTAATTTGGTAACAATTCTCCAACCTAAAAATTATCGAATGCTTTCATGGTAGACCCCATATAATGATAACCCCAATATTCTGGATTTGGAGGTTCTGGGTAGGTTTTCAAACCGAATTGGCTCTAATATAATATTTTTGGTTCTCAATGGATGTCAAATCTTCCTACCAAAAGTTATAAAAAATTAGTCATTATTTTTTAATAGAACCCCACCCACATTAGTACCCTCAATTTTCGGTATTTTGAAGAATTCAAGCACGCCCTTCAACCAAATTGCCTACAGTTAAACTTTTTTGGTTCCCATTAGTTTAAACCAAATTGTTTGTATATTTTCTCTATGGGTGGAAAATCTATTTTACCAAAAATTACCAATATCAGTCCATGGTCATGTATAGTCCCCATATAATAGTATCTGCCGATTTGGCTCTAGTTTGAGTTCTGATTGGCTGGCAAATTTTTCTACTAAAAATTATGAATATCGATCGATCTTAAATAAATATAAAGAAATAAATACCAAGCTCCTTTATATATATTTTGATGGATTCTGGTGCTTTTTCCAATCGTATTGATTATATTTTAGGATTCTGGGATCTTGTTGAATAAAAAAATCAGTTAAAAATTTTGTAAAATAAATCCAAGTTTTTACATAGCTACCATACAAAGATATTGCGTCATTTTCGGTATGCTCAAGGTTCTAGTCCAAATTTCCAAATTGAGAGTCAATTGCTTGGTGTATAATTTAAAAATTGGAAAGATACTATTTAATGCTTTACTGCGCACGAGAACTTTATATCGAGAATGAAAGATGTTTCACAACGTATAGAACATGTTATGGACAAACAAGATTGCTATATAGTGAAAGAGCAAAAGTATAAAGTTAAAGTGGTCCCTTTAAGGGAAGTAAAGACTGTCGTTAGACGTACATAATCCGAATGAAGCAAATTTTAGAGCTCTGTTGCGATATAGAGCGGATAGGGATGAAACACTGAGAAACAGTTTGGAGAGTATATACAAGATTCGAGAAATTCAAAGTATTATTTCTACAAATTCGAAAATTTGTTCATTATATAGAATATTTCGAGAAGCAAAGAAAACGACTACATTCATATTGTGAAATACGATGGGTTGAGCGGTATAATTGTGTGCTAATATTTAATATAGAACCGGTCAGAATTATAAAATTCATCATCAAGTACCGGAAATAGGGCTTCTCAAACTTTAAACACATTTTTATCCAAACAGCGTTTTTGTGAATGGCGGGCACGATTACCTTAATGTGTACTAAATTGTGTAATTGAAGACGGGAAATAAAAGTTTTGGTAATTCATACCAATGTGTTCTAAATGGTACAGAATTTGGTGAAGCCATCGGGCTAGATTCCTGAAATTAGGGAATATGATTTTTATTGGATTTATATTAATTTGGTAAAATTAAGATTTGGGTGAACCTATAGAGCTAGAATCATGAAATTTGAAATTAGTTTTGGAAATAAGTACTACAAGAGAGACAAAGGTAATAAATGATACCAAAATTAGTATAGATCTAGACTGGTGTTGCGATGAGAATTTGTGTGTTGTGTTGAGACATTTAGGTATTCTTGAAAATACGTACTATAAGATGTGTATATGTTGATTAGCTTTAGACATGTTTAAATAATTTTTACATCCGCTAACGAAGTAGCGGGCATATGCTAGTTATCAATATGTTGTTTAAAAGAAAGCAAATATTTCGTTTATAATATCCCCTAAATATAATCCTATTATAACCGAAAAAGGACCACCAGGAGAACAATTATTGAACTCTTACTAGAAACATTACTATATTATACTATATTATAAACTCATCTCTTTTATAATAATTATTTTATTCATGAACCCATGGCTTATAAAAAACTTATATTATACTAGTGTTCGGCTTCATCTGTGCTAGTCTAGTCGGAAATGCCTAACCTCTTGATCATTGGCTTTTTAAAAAATTTAAAATTCCCATGATGAATACCTTTAGAGTGAATGTCTAATGATTAAAGACAACCAAATTCCGTATTTTTAACATACTGATGTTATAACCCTTTATGAATTATAGCACATGATTGTGGTTAGCTTACGCTGTTTGTTTGTTTGTGTGAATGGAAATTCAATAGAAGAATGTTTGTTATTCTTAATGCCACACTAGAATCGTATTGTCGAAGGAAAAATAAACAACAGTTTTCCTTCGACATTTGTATCGTTACGATAATAACAACAATAATGTTTAATGTGTTTGTTTATGTTTTGTTTGCGATATTTGTTGTTGTTGTTGTTATTATTGAATTAATGCTGTTGCTATTGTTCTTGCTAGACAAGGAACATGATCTAATAGATCATTAAAAATGTATATGCGATTATTTAGTTCTATGAATTTAATAGAAAATATTAAATCAAAACATTTGAAATATATTAGAGAATTATAGAGATTGAGGGTTTAATATAATTATACCAGATTCAATCATTCAAATCGATGTCTATAAAATTCTGAAAATTCGAATAATTCCTAAAGATTTTATTTTAGCATTAATTCCCATTTGTTCCCAAGATCTATTTCAATATGATGCCAATATGATGCCAATGCGCATTTTAGTTACCACTTCAACAGTTTCATTCGTTTTCCAATTCCATTAACAATTAATTAAACTAAACGAACTGTTGAACAATTCATTTTATTTGTACTCCACCGCAATTTAGTTGCTCCCTGATATCTTTTGAAGGAAGAATCGAAAATCAGTTAGTAGTTTTGCTTCGTGTTTAACCATACATCCAAAGACTCGTAAATTTAAATTAATTCACAGCAAGCAATTGGAACTGCACTTTGTTTTGTTTGCGATCAGCGGACTACTGAGTTTTAGATTTAAATGTTGGGTTTTTATGCATTTTTGGCGCCCACTGCTGTGAACGGGATAGGTCTTAATTTACTGTAAGAAGGAAGCAGGGTAAAAATTTGGGAAAAAATTAAATATTATCGGATTTCTAAAAAATATTTAAAACCAGAAAGAAAAGTAGTAAAGTCGGACGGGGCCGACTATATGACACCCTTCACCACTTTGGGTACATACAAGAGATGCTCATATGTACAATATCCTGAATAAATTACGAAATTAAATGTGTGGACTACATAGATATTTGAACTATTATTCAATTCAGTACGCTATGCCAAAATTCATGCAAATCGAAGGATTTGCATATAGGGACTTTGGTGCAACATTTACCTAAAGTCGGTCGAAAATATATATGGGAGCTATATCTAAATCTGAACCGATTTTCAGGAAACTTAACACACATCATTCTAGATCTAATTCATTACGCTATGCCAAATTTCGTGAAAATTGAATGATATTTAGGGACTTTGGTGGACGATATACCTCAAATGGGAGGAAAATATATATGGGAGCTATATCTAAATCTGAACCGATTTTTACGAAACTTAGCACACATCATTCTAAGCTTAATACAGTACGCTGTGCAAAATTTCGTTTAGGGACTTTGGTGCTCCATTTACCTTCAATCGGACGAAAATATATATGGGAGCTATATCTAAATCTGAACCGATTTCAATAGGGTTCGTCCTTGGGCCAAATGAATGAGCTGTGATAAATTTCATCCGATTCGAATAATAAATGCGACCCGTACTTTGTTTACAATTTAACATGGACAGACAGACAGACGGACGGACGGACATGCATAAATCGACTTAGAAAGTGATTCTATGAATATTCTCAAAAGGAACCATGTGTCTATCTCGTTTCCTTTTGCCTGTTCCAAAAATATGCACAAAGACATAATAACCTGTACCACAGTGTGGTAAAGGGTATAAAAATCACGCTTATGATAGGTCCTTGAAAAAATATTTTTAAAAAATCCTCGCCATGTATTGGTCCTTGAAAAAATATTTTAAAAAATCCACGCCTTAAACGGTCCTAAAAAAAATATTTTAAAAACCAGTGAGCGGAGCAGTATAGTCGGACGGGGCCGACCATACGATACCCTACACAACTACCACGGAACTCAAATTTTCTGCGGATATTTATTCTGAGCCTGGGCAATATTTCGTGATTTTTGCACCCTCTTGCACCCTCTTCCTCACACTGACATATTTTCCGAATATTACGCGTATTCAGTACAGCTATTGTCCAGATTCCCTTCACCGTGGGTTGTGTTGTGATGTTCGGCTTTCATTTGTGGTCTACAGATCGACTCGAAAATAACACAAAAAATTAAGTTTTAGGTCCAATTCATTCCAAAATTATTATCTGATCATCACCGAAAATTATACGCGTTGTCCTTGACCATAACTGGAACCTCATGAAACATTTCAAAGCGATCAGTGCTATAGTTCCGCTCTCTAGAGTGATAATGGGTTACTAAATAATATAGGAATACGGAGATACCTGTGAATATTTAGGTGTAACTCCCACATCCGAGCACATACAACAATATAATTTGTATTTATTTAAAGGTCAACCACTGCTCTTGGATATAATATCAACTTCTCGGGTATATGTCTTTCAGGGGTAAATATATACGCTATAGAATACAAATTTTGTCATTTTTCACACAAAAGTCAAGGTCCATTTGACCCGCTAAATATTGACCGATCTTTATCAAAACAGGCATGCTTATTCTTTGGCCCGATCCCCTTCTCCTTGCAAAATTTCACGATGTTCGGGCCATTATTGCGGCCTCTGGAGCGACCAGAAAAACCGACAAAAATTTAGTATTTGGTCCATTTCATCCCCTAAATATTAACCGATCTTTCCCAAAAACAATAGGGGTCTTCATTGGCCAAAACCAATCCTACATGCAAAATTTCGTGAAGATTGGTCATAACTGTGGCCTGTATCGTGTTTACAAATTATAATGGACAGACGCACGGACGGACACACATGTCTAGATCGACTCAGCTAGTCGAGATATGACGATCGGTATACTTAAAGGTGGGTCTAGCACCAATATTTCGCGGCGTTACAAACTCTGCACAAAGCTATAGTACCCTGACAACATAGTTGTGTAGGGTATAAAAATCGTCGTGCCAAACTTTTAATATTTTAAGAGATCGATGCCTTGTATTGGTCCCTGAAAAAATATTCTTTAAGAACTTAACGCCTTTTATGGGTCCCAGAAAAAATATTCTTGAAAAAATTAACGCCTTTTATGAGCCTCAGAAAAAATATTCTTAAAAAATCCACCGCTTTTATGGGTTCCACGCCTTGTATAGATCCTGGAAAAATATTCTTCAAAAATCCAGGGCTTATATGGGTTCCACGCCTTGTAAAGATCCTGGAAAATTATTCTTCAAACATCCACGGCTTATATGGGTTCCACGCCTTGTAAAGATCCTGGAAAAAATATTCTTCAAAAATCCACGGCTTATATGGATTCTACGCCTTGGATAGATCCTGGAAAAAATATTCTTGAAAAATCCACGCCTTATATGGGTTCCACGCCTTGTGTAGATCCTTGTGTAGATCACTGAAAAAATATTCTTGAAAAATCCACGCCATATATTGGTTCCTCGCCTTGTATAGATCCTTGTGTGGGTCACTGTAAAAATATTCTTGAAATATCCACGGCTTGTGTTGATCCTTGAAAAAATATTCTTGAAAAATCCACGGCTTGTGTTGGTTCTTGAAAAAATATACTTTAAAAAATCCATGCCTTGTGTTAGTCCTTGAAAAAATATTCTATAAAAAATCCACGCCTTGTGAATCTATAAAAAAATATTCTTTAAAAAATCCACTCCTTGTGTGAATCTCTGGAAAATATTCTTTACAAAATCCACGCCTTGTATGGATTGGCCCCAAAAAAATATTCTTTAAAAAATCTTAAAAAGTCCAAGCCTTGAGTGGATGGGATCCTGAAAAAAATGTTTGTTAAAAAATCCAAGCCTTGTGTGGATGGGTCTCGGTTTCTTTAAAAAATCCAAGCCTTGAATTTCTTTATAGTTTT